>NW_025109627.1:119662-137710 GCF_011392965.1 Frieseomelitta varia
ATGTAATTTAGTTGTTTCCTACTTAATATTGAGATTTTTTTCTGGTGCATATAGTATTGTGTGAAGTTCGAATTTTGAATTATTTTTAAGACACGATACAATTTAATTGTTTCCTACTCGATAGTGTGATCATGTTTCGATGTGTATAGTATTGTTTGAAGTTTATTTGAATATTTCGTTATTTTTGAGAGAATGTAATTTAGTTGTTTCCTACATAGGTATATATACACTCTATACTATGTATATATACTCTACATTAAAATCCTTTTCGATGTATATAGTATTATTTTAAACAACATTATTTGAATAGTTTGTTATATATATATATACTCTACATTGAAATCCTTTTCGATGTGTATAACATTGTTTCAAACAATATTGTTTGAATAGTTTGTTATTTTTGACAAGATGTAATTTAGTTGTTTCCTACTTAATATTGAGATTTTTTTCTGGTGCATATAGTATTGTGTGACGTTCGAATATTGAATTATTTTTAAGACACGATACAATTTAATTGTTTCCTACTCGATAATGTGATCATGTTTCGATGTGTAGAGTATTGTTTGAAGTTTATTTGAATATTTCGTTATTTTTGAGAGAATGTAATTTAGTTGTTTCCTACATGGGTATATATACACTCTATACTATGTATATATACTCTACATTAAAATCCTTTTCGATGTGTATAACATTGTTTCAAACAATATTGTTTGAATAGTTTGTTATTTTTGACAAGATGTAATTTAGTTATTTCCTACTTAATATTGAGATCTTTTTTCTGGTGCTTACAGTATTGTGTGAAGTTCGAATATTGAATTATTTTTAAGGTACAATTTGTTTCCTATTCGACAGTGTGATCATGTTTCGATGTGTATAGTATTGTTTGAAGTTTATTTGAATATTTCGTTATTTTTGAGAAGTAATTCAGTTCCTACTCAATATTGAGATTTTTTTGATGTGTGTAAAGTTCATTTGAATATTTTTGGTTATTTTTCAGAGAATGCAATTTAGTTGTTTCCTCAATAGTGAAATCTTTTTTGACGTGTATAGTATTGTTTGGAAATGTAATTTACTTGTTTCCTACTCAATATTAAAATCTGTTTTGATATGTAATATTGTTGAAAGTCACTCGAATATTCGGCTATTTTTCAAAGGATGTAATTTAATTAAAAAATTATGATTGAATTCTAAGACTGACTTTCTATCCAACATTGATATCATTTTCGTTAATATGCATAGAATAATATTTACAACAATACTTGAATACCTGATTATTTTCATAGAATGTCTATGAAAATCGATTATTCAAGATGTTATCAAACGATCGGATTAATTGTTTAAAAAGCCAAAGATAAATTCACACACAGAGATACATACATCTAAAAGATGTCCAGGAGAATTTCACGCGTCATTCATACTTCATATTCAATTTGTTGAATGGCAATCGTCCCTAATTTCATCGACAAAAGCTGAGAATTTTCGAACTTTATCTTCTACGTTATCTTACGTTACAACAGAGACTTCTGCGATCAGGCTTCATCTCTCCAGTCGCGTTTTCGTAAAAAAAAAAAAAAAAAAAAAAAAAAAAAAACACGCGGATTTACATAAATGTCCGAATGTTTAAAATTCGAGAGGGCTAACAAGTGAGAAGACGCCAGTGGTCGTCGGTTCTTCAGAGATTCGGGATGCATAATCGGCGGCGCTTTCGAAATAGCACGTGAAATTGGAACGGTCGTGAAATTACGTTTGACTAATCCACTCTCTCGGTTGGCTTTCCGCGTCATTTTCACCGGCTGTCTCTTCCTCGTTTCACCCTCTTTCACCCCCTTGCCGCGCGCGGCCCCGTTTTCTACGCGACCGGGCGATTGGCCAGCCTCCGCGGGACAAAGGATTCATCGATTTCCCTTTGCGATTCTCTTTAATTTCCGCCCCTTTTTTGACGCGTCGTCGCGGAACTTCCAGGCAAACTGAACAAGCCACCGAATTTTTCCAGCGCGTTGTTCGTTCGACGTACAACGAGATTGAATTTTAACCAACCTTTCCTCGCGATTTATATCAGCTGAAATTATAATTTCAATCTCGCTCAGAAGTCGTAGGACATTTTTATTTTCAATATTCAATGCTTTTATCATAGATTATCGTACAGTTTTGGATTTGGATCCGCTACTTGTCATATTACGGATTGTCGTAATCCTACCATATTTTATAAACAATGTAATGCAATATACAATAACATAATATGTCAATATTATTGCGTAAAGTAATATTCACTATTTTTATTTTAGATTATCATATAGTCTTGGATTTGGATTCACTACTTGTCATGGATTATCGTAATCCTATCATATTTTATAAACAACGTAATGCAATATACAATAACATAGTAACAGAATATATCAATATTATTGTGTAAAGTATGTTTTACATTTATTGTATCTAATTATATATATATATTTTTTTTAATTTAAATTTAAAATTAAACGTAGGTAAATTAATTTGTATGTATATACTGTATATACTGTAATGTAATAGTATGTATATACTATTATGTAATGTAATAGTATGTAATAGTATGTATATACTGTAATGTAATAATATAATATAATAATATATTAACAGAGTTTTCATTGTACAAAGTATAGTTTATATTTATTCTATTTAATTACAGTGTTTATGTACTGTATATAATTTCTAATTTATTGTACCATTTTCATTATCACAAACATATGGTGTACTTGCCCTGAGATTTCTGAACGAGAATACACGTATACTAGAATATTCCGACATTTCACGCAATTTTTACAAATTTCAATTTTTCAAATTCCCCGCAAGTATTCGCAGTCTACTAATTACGTCAACCGAACTGTCCAAAAACGTCCACGTGAAGAAATTACACACACTGATCGTAAAGAAACACACCCTAATTGCGACACAGACGTTCGTCCGTTGTTTTCGATTTCAAATTATTTTAAACGAGCAATTGGATGGTTTCTTTTTCCCATTTTTTCACCGACGAGCTTCGATCGCCGGGCCACGTGTTCCGAATTGTAGGTACGGTACATGGTCGGCGATTAGGACGATGATTCTCTGTTTGAACGACGAATTGCCGGGTTTCTGCCGGGTTTAAATGAGGGCCGTGGCGTCGAGCGACGTTAAAAACTCGAGCCACGGATGAATTAAGTAATCGTTAAATCACTGCCAGCATCCGAGATGAAGGCTTTCAGCCGGGGGCCAAGGGCTTCAATTACTGGATCACAAAATGACGGATAATTTCGGTTATACTGGTGGCCGAGAAAGAAAGAGAGAGAGAGAGAGAGTATCGTTGCAAAAATTACGTGTATTACAAGCAGAAGCCGTAATACAGGACCGAGATTACTCACCTTTATCCAATTACTCGTATACAAAGAGAGAAAGATTCAACGAGGAGAAAGTTGCCTCTGTCTTTCTGACTTTTCTCTCTCTCTCTCTCTTTCTTTCTCTCTTTTACACTCGTTAGCTCGATGCTCCTTGGGTGCTTTACCATGCCGCGTACTTACGATGTGTCTGATGGTAATGCGACTTGGAAATGGCAATTTTAATGAAAAATTCATCCTGTAATCTCTTACCTCGCTGCCTGGAAAACCTCTTTCTTCGGTCTGACGTTGGCGACTGTTCGACTGTGGGTGTATAGGTATTAGGGGTGAACATAGACTTCTGATTTAACACGTTGCATATCGCACTCGGCGCGCCTAACCTCCTGCTCCCAGGGCCCGCACATTTTTTGGAGCAACAGGGACACTTTGTACAATGCATACATATATGCACTTCTTTAATTCACATTCATAAAATATTCTTAAATATTACTATATATTTTTTATAGTAACGTTTAAGAATCTATTTATTACGTATTTTAGATTTCAACCATTACTTATTTTATATTTATAGCAACGCTTATTGAGAACGGTATGCTCTGATAAACATATAGCCTGTATTTCCTCGCATTTTTTGAATTATTTAATATACGATTGAAAGGGTTCAAGAGAATGTATAGCGTTTAACAAGTGTATTATTTTACTTTCATTTTCATTTTAATAATTAAAATGAAAATACCTGTAGTAACGTTTCTCGATATGGTATGTTAGGAAACAATTTCCCTACTTTTTGAAAAAATTTATATTTGCCTGGGGGTCGTGTCCCCTACAACGCAAAATAGCGTTCCCCGTCCGCAATGTTGAAAAACGAAAGACGCGAATTAGCGTCTCCCGTCCACAACAATTGACTGACTGTCACGTATTGGTTTCACGAACGAGAACTGACTGATTTTGATCACTCGGAACCGTTTCTTCGATCGACAGACCTCTCGATTCAAACTCCGAAAGATGTCTCTCATCGCGCAAACTCACTCCTCACCCAGAAGCAACTCTCTCAACCTAAATTACCCTCGATTTCTCTCTCTCTCTCTCTCTTTCTCTCTCTCCTTTCCCTCACCAAAAAAAAAAAAAAAGAGGAAAAAATTCCATAAAACTTCTTACCCCATCGCATTAAACCACGAAGGCAATTCGAACGTATATCAGTAATTACCATCGCGGAACTGCGATTGCTATCTGTTATACGACACGAGACAGAGAGACAGAGAGACAGAGAGAGAGAGAGAGAGAGAGAGAGAAAGAGGTACACACGCACACAGAGAGGATAGAGCCGCTTACCTCTTTGATCTTCTCGCGGCGCTGATTAGTCACGTCATCCAGGGGTGGATTAGGCGGTTTAATGACGTAGGGGCCGGGCACAGGAACCGGCGGGGGTCCGACCGCGGATGGCTCTGCCTGTCTGTGCTTGAAGTCCACCCGGCGATCCTTATCTTCGGGTTTCGGCTCGTCCTGGCCAGGGACCATGTTGTTCTGCACCCAGGCTGGATTCAGTTGCTGCTCGTTTCGCTCTTCCGGCGCCACGCCACGCTCCACGGCGTTCGCCAGGTCGCGACGCGTGACGAACGTGCCGGTGAGGAGGACGATCAGTATCACGGACAGCAGTCCGCTGACCGCCAACCTCTGCATCAGCCGCATCTCGTCCAGGCACTTGCTGCACTCCCACAAGCCGCCCGGTGTTTCCGATGTTGTTCCGCTCGTATTGGCGGAGCTGCGCGCAACAATATTATGTCTGGCTAAGCACCACAGTGTCTTCTGTTTTGTTTCTTCTTCTGTTTTTTTTTTTTTAGACGATTCTTAAGTGTTGCGGATGTGTGTGTGTGTGTGTGTGTGTGTGTGTCGAAGAAAGAGGAATCTTGCACTTGGATTTGGCTTTCAAATCGATCGTTTCTGAGACAAGAAAATTTCGGATTTCTAGAGTAGAACAGAATAATATGAAGATTGGAATTTAAGAACTATGACGTACAAGAGAAGGTATATAAAATTTGTTTTAGCAAAGGCCGGACTTTTTACAAAATTTTATACCTTTCAAGATTTCCGTTCTTTCAATTGCTTGTCAACATTTTTCATTCAGGAGAAATTTCTAGCATTCGAATTCGTGAAAACGCGTTAAAATTTCACTTCTCAAAGACGGTATAATTTTGGATTTCTAGAGTGGAACGGAATAATATGAAAATTGGAATTTAAGAACTATGACGTACAAGAGAAGGTATATAAAATTTTTTTAGCAAAGGGCAGACTTTTTACAAAATTTTATACCTTTCAAGATTTCCGTTCTTTCAATTGCTTGTCAACATTTTCCATTCAGGAAAAATTTCTAGCATTCGAATTCGTGAAAACGCGTTAAAATTTCACTTCTCAAAGACGGTATAATTTTGGATTTCTAGAGTGGAACGGAATAATATGAAAATTGGAATTTAAGAACTATGATGTACAAGAGAAGGTATATAAAATTTTTTAATAAAGAGAGGACTTTTTACAAAATTTTATATCTTTCAAGATTTCCGTTCTGCCAATTGCTTGTCAACATTTTTAATTCAAGAGAAATTTCTAGCATTCGAATTCGTTGACAACAAACGCGTTAAAAATTTCACTTCTAATTTCACTTCGTTAATCGATATAAAATAGAACTTGATAATCTGAGAATTACAACGTACGAGAAAAAAATGAATAAAATTTTTTGCTAACTGAATCACATACTACGTATACTACATATACTAACAAAATTCCATCCTTCAAGGTTCCTCTTCCTTCAACTGCCTCAACGTTCTCAAATCGGAAGGGATTTCGAACACTCGAACGTAAAATTTTGCTCAAGGACAACAATTACACGTCTCATTCGTTCGCACCGAAACGCATAAAAATCTGAAGTAAAATGATCGAGTGTAGTTACATCGAATGGCAGAAAATTACGTTAAAATAATTTCCCTCGGTTCGAGCATCGATCTTGAACGCAGAAGACGCGACACTTTCGTCGACGCATAATCGACGGCGGCGACGATTAGCTTTAGAGAGCAGGCTAGGGGAGGGGAAGGGGGAGGAAGCGGCGAGGGTGAATGGCGTGAAATCAGGCGAGGGTGCGAACACACCGGGGGCACTTACTTGCGAGCCACCTGTTGTGGGTAATTCGAGCACTCCGACGAATGCTCAATGGCCGTTTTAAGTAGCCTTCGAAACGACGGCGGCCGCGCGTTTTCAGTTCGCGTCCCGCTGCTTCGATCTCATCGGCTCGGGATTCTCGACAGCTGCGAAGAGAAATTCACTGTGTTGAACGAGAGAAACCACCGAGAGAAATACGCTCCTTTCTATCGAGTGCTCGACGTTTCCTGAGTTCGACTTCATTCGATTCGATCGCGATTTGTGGGCGTGTCGCGGCCATAAACGCGACCCTCTCGCGAGATTACTGTCGCTTTCTCGCGTTCCAACGCGTTTGCGACTTTCTTTTCAATTTTCTGAGGTAAGCTTCGAAGTTTTCTTGAAATCTTGGCGAGACATCGTATACGATGTCTCTCGTTTATCAATGAATTCGTCTTAACCACTTGCGCTGGCAGCTGACTGCGGACCATAACGAGTGACCGAACCGTATGCAATAATTCGTCGCTTTCATTTTTGAAACTCGTCGGTATGACATCGCCGGATAGAAATTATTACTGGAGAAGTAATAAATTTGTTTGCTCTGCCCGAGTTATACTTAAATATACTTGAGACTGAGAGAATATTGCAATTTTTACAAAAAATTCTCGACGCGAGTGGCACGTCGTTCCAGCGCAAGTGGTCGAAAGTAGTTAAATTTAAAATTCCAATATGAAGTTTCACAAGTTCAACCTCAATTTCATAATTTGCAATTTTTTTAATTTTAAATCGGGATCATAACCTTGTACCATAGTATCGTGTAAGTATGACTCGATATTATAAGACAAGGGGTTATATTGTTTAGGAAGATAGATGCACGTTGAATGTGTATTTTTCACTAGAATTCGCGAGACGATCGATCATTCAGATTACGACTGAAACGTTCATGATTCATAATGAAAGACTAGGAATAAAATACAACGCGTTCGCTGTTCTCCGCGTTTAGATATAGATTCTCGTTCTCTCTCATTGATTCACACGTTTCGGAGAATGGTTTTACGGATTACAGGCTGTTTCCTCGTTAAATTAATTGACTCCTCGTGGTACGGGGAATTTTTGGATTCCACAAAATGAAAAGCAGAAAACTGACGAACTTCTTCGCAAAGATCAATCTCTACCTTTCAGAGAAATCAAAGATCAATATGTCTACTTTTTCCAGAGGTGAACTGGAAGGAAACTTTTAATTTATCCTGGCGAGAATCGAGCGAGTAACAGAGTAAATGAAACGAAATCGAGTGTCCGCGAAAGGGAATTTAAACAGGGTGGGAAATTTTCAGGTATTGAGAGACAATGGCAATTGTCAAGCGACGCGAGAGCGTAATTGCTCGGCCATCAATGAAACGTTCGCATTTTCGTTCCGTGTGTGCGTTGAATACGGGACTTGGCAATGTTGTTTGCTAGTTTCAATGACACCGTGATCTCGATTATTAACGGCCGATAATCGCGTTTTTACATTAGCAGATCAGCGCCGATTATCAGTTTAACTTTTAATTAAGAACAATGCCACCTCTGCGCTGTTCTCGCTTTCGCCCAACGTTGACACGCTCGCTGGCATAATCTCGTTGTTGCGTCATTCATACGTCGTCGTGTTCACGTTGCGCACACGAGCGGATTTGTAACTTGCAACCTGGTACGCGAACGTGACTCTTCGTTAACCGACGTTTTGCGAGATTAAAAATTGACAGAGAATTAAAAATTGACCAGTCGAATGTTGGCTAGATCGGTTTCAGTGCTAGGTTGCTTCAGACACGATGTAATTTATCATTAGTGGAAACAAAGTGGCGAAGAATTTCTGAGACAAAGGAATTATTACGTCTGAGGAATTCTAATGACGAATTAATTTGTTCTGCAATTCAAATGAACGACAAGGCGCGATTTCATATGTTAAATACGATATTCTAAAGATACGAATTTCAAAGAATACAGAACCTAAAAGGATTGAGATACTTTTGCAATCGCTATAAAAAAAGAACCCACTGCATGTGATTTTCCTATTCGTCTAACTCTTCCGATGTTTTAATCGGGTATACTTGTTACATAGCAAATGTGCACTTGCTGTTGAGAAAAAAAGAACACGTAATTTTAGTACTTTGGAGGATGAAAAAAGGAAAATTGTAATCAATTTGTATAATTATATATAATTTCTGTGTCAATCGCAATTATATATAACTTCTGAAATAATACAATTTTACAACATTTTTTATTTACAAAATTGATATTTATAATAGAATTAATATTAATGATTAATAATCAATATGAAATCAATATAAATATTGATATTTATAGTTCAATACGATAATTTTGTCCTTTTGTTATAATTCATTTTTAACAGCATATGCACTTACTCTGCTTTCGTCGAGTCAGAGAATTAACATACATACATCGACTGCCATGATATCAGTCAATCAACGATCAGCTCCTTACGAACTGATCAAAACAAGCGACGAATCAAACGAGTCACCAAATGATACTACAAATTAAAATTTTGATTGTATGAAAATGAAACGTTACCTGCCTCTCTCTCTCCCGGATGCAGACGAAAAAGAAAATACAAATTTCGATAAAGAGAAACACACCTATCCGATACTACTTTCCATCAACATTGCGCTTCACGTCACGCATCGAAGAAACGACCGGAACGAAGAAGAGACAGAGGATGCGCAGCCAGATTGAAGATTCCAAAGTCTCTGCCGAAACGTGATCTCGCTGCATTTTTTATCGGGCCCGGGGCATCGTGAGGAGCCGTTCCTTCATGCGCTGACCGTGCGCTCGCATCCCGCGCGCATTTTATCACCCGGTCGCTGCAGGCGTTACACCTGCAGAGACCCTCGGTTTTCTTCCCTTTTTGCGGGGCCCGCCACGCTACAAACTATCTTCGATACTACGTGTACGTTCCGCCGGCGATTCCCTCCCCTCGTGCAGAATGTTAAATTTTCGGAAATTTCCTTTTCTTTGTCGACGCGACGAGATACGACGAGTGACAGGGCGATTTAAACAGGCTGATATTTGTACAACATATCTTTCGATTTATTACGCGGTAACAGTTCGATTCTGAAAACTTTGGAAAGTTTCCTTGCAGACTGATATTTGTGCAACATGTTCTTTTGTTACAGTTGCATCTTGTGGATTTATCTTTCGCAAGAGGACAGTACGATTTGGAAAATTTTGGAAAGTTTCCTTGCAGACTGATATTTTTGCAACATGCTCTTCTGTTACAGTTGCATCTTGTGGATTTATCTTTCGTAAGAGAACAGTACGATTTGGAAAATTTTGGAAAGTTTCCTTGCAGACTGATATTTTTGCAACATGTTCTTCTGTTACAGTTGTATTTTATGGATTTATTTTTCATAAGAGAACAGTACGATTTGGAAAATTTTGGAAAGTTTCCTTGCAGACTGATATTTCTGCAACATGTTCTTCTGTTACAGTTGCATCTTGTGGATTTATTTTTCGCAAGAGAACAGTACGATTTGGAAAATTTTGGAAATTTCTTTTTCTTTGGAAAGTTTCCTTGCAGACTGATACTTGTGCAACATGTTCTTCTGTTAGAGTTGCATCTTGTGGATTTATCTTTCGCAAGAGAACAGTACGATTTGGAAAATTTTGGAAATTTCCTTTTTTTTGGAAAGTTTCCTTGCAGATTGATATTTGTGCAACATGTTCTTCTGTTAGAGTTGCATCTTGTGGATTTATTTTTCGCAAGAGAACAGTACGATTTGGAAAATTTTGGAAATTTATTTTTCTTTGGAAAGTTTCCTTGCAGACTGATATTTGTGCAACATATTCTTCTGTTAGAGTTGCATCTTGTGGATTTATCTTTCGCAAGAGAACAGTACGATTTGGAAATTTTCCTCCACTAAAACTAATATTTTTATAATTGCGTGGATTCATTATTCGTAGAAGAATAATTAAATTTCGAGAAGTTCCCCTTTTTATAAACGCGATGAAATACGACGAATATGCGACTGATATTTTTACGATATATCTCTGATCGTTTCGATTTATCATTTGTGGGAGAACAATTCAATTTCGAAAATTTCGGAAATTTTCCTTGCAGGCTAATATTTTAATAACGCATTCTTGGAATACATTCTCGCTTTTGTGGATTTATTATTCGCAGCTGAATATTTCAAATTTCGGAAATTTCCCTTTTTGGACGCGATAAAATACAACGAGTTGATTTGAAGATCTATGGCATTTGTACAATTATTTTTTCTGGTCTTTTAGATTCATCAATATGACAGATGCGACATTTATGTTATGTGTTATTAGGTATTTTTGTCATCATCGTGTTATTATTATTATTATTATTTGCATTTATATTTGTAACATTATATCTTCGTCCCTTACATTAATGAAATTCATTTAATTAATTATTCGTGTAATTCAATATTCAAATGTGGCCAGTGCTTAGTATCGTTTCCATTGGAAACCACAGAAATTTAATTAAAATAATCTCCCAATTATAACGTAAAAGCACTGAAAATTTCATTATTCCCATTTCTTTGATTCATTAGTAATTGATTCTCCTGGCGTGTTATCATAACTCGTGGCAGAGATTCAGATTTTTGTAACGATACAAACTTGTTCATTAATGCAATTCATTAAATTCCTTTTGATTGACAGGAAAAAGAAAAAGGAAAAAACTATCAACTTCGTTGAATTAAATTTCAACTCGAATTATTCACTCGATTCGATCCGAAATTTAAATTCAATCTCTTACTCAAAAACCTGCGCGAAATGAATAAAAGTTTCGAAGCTAGAAACATCCTCTTGACACACTGAAAATTAATCAATTCAACCCGTAATGTCTGTGCGAATCAAAATTAACAAAAGTCTCTCAAAATCTTATTGTATTTCTTTTTTGAAATTGACAAAAAAATTGAAACAATCTGTAAATTGTCGATATATTAACAATTGCATTACGCGAAATACACTCGTAGTTCAATTGATATCGATTGCAAGAAATAAAAAGTGTTCCAAGTACAACATGTGTCTGAAAACCTTCGCAATGAAATTAAAACGGGATCCTCATACCAACCCATTGACTGTAAAATTTCTTTCGGAATGAATCATTTTATCACGAATGCCCGATTGCACGTTTGGCCTGCGGCGATACCTCGATTAAAGCAAGACAGACAGCAAAGCAAATCGGGGGGATCTTGGTCGACGTCGTTCCCCCGCAGCGGCGCGAAATACGAACGAACGAAAACAGAAGCAAGAACGCGGGAAACGCAAATTGCATCTGTCTTTTGATATCTTATCGCCAGGGTCTGCGGGATAATTAGCAATCGTCGCCCCGGGGTTAATCGTCTGGTATGTATTTCGTTTCTAGCAGGTCCAACAATTTCCAACAGCCACTCGACCGCGCGTGGAATTGAATCGTCTTTCCTCGATTTCACATTCACGTTCGACCATGTTTTCAACCGTGCGCGAATCATTGGAGTTCTATTGAGAAATAAATATTTTATTGCAACAACTTGAAATTTGAGAGTCGAGATTTCGAAAAGAAAGTGAGTTACAGTCAGACGAAGACGTGAAAATTATTTCAAGATGCATACGAGGATGTTGCACAGTGAAGGTTTGAACCAAACCTTGTGAAAATCATTTTCGATTCTTTCAAAGGTCAAAATGACCAATTTCTAATTTTTGTTAGAAATTTCATAGACGTAAAATAACGTATTCATTTCTGTGAAAAGTGTGTAAAAAGTTTGCTACGTAATTTATTGCATTATAAAGCTTTTCAATTTTTTTACTCTAATGTTTCCGATGGAAATTTTACCCTTTAGTCGTCGGTAGTGTTAATTGTTTTACGATCACAGTTAAACATCGTCGTTGAAGCTTAATTCGGCAATTTTATAGCCGAGGTATTATATTCAAAATCGAAATTTAACATTAAATATAATATTAAATATAAATATATAATAAATATTAAATGTTTTTAATATTATATTTAATATTATTAATATGTTATATTTATATATTTAAATATACTTAATGTTATTAATTTAATATTATCAAGTATATTTTATATAAAATATTGAAAAAAAGTGAAGGTAAAATATTAAATTATAAATATATATATATATATATGTGTGTGTAATATAATATTTAACATTTAAATACATAATTACACTTATAATAAAATATTCTTTTCTTCCATAAATACAAAATGATATATATTTACAAATTTATTACCTACATACATAGACAATATTAAAAGCAACCAAAAATGTCAAAAATTCAATTCGACAAATGAACACAAATAAAATTGTGTCGCACAATGTTTGTTAAACGTTTAGAAACAGCGTACGTACGATTTTGTGGATTTCTGCAATAATTTCTGTGAGACGACACACGTGAATGTTGAATAATTAACTGAACCGGCCTATATAGTCGATTGAAACGTATCAGTGGCGCGTGCGCATTGCTACTCGCCCCGAATTTGTACGTTTAACTAATTCAGAGACCTAATTGGCCCCGATAAGTCGGCGACTGTCGATAGAGCGAAATATCGGTGGCTGCCGGCTGTTCTCGGCCGTCGAATTTTGAGACACCAGGTCGGCGAATTGAATTCAAAGCCGGCGGGGGCTACGATGCCGTCGGGTTACCAGCACGGAATATTTGAAGTGGCTTAACGCGCTTTCACAGTACCTGTCACAAGCCTGTCGAGAATCTTTGCGAGAACTTCAATCAATCTGCTCGGGGATCGACTTGTCTCTACCAGTTTCCAATCTTGGTATCACGGAGATTTCTCGTCGAGATCGAAACTTCGAAGTTTCCCCACCGGAGTCTAAAAATTGATATTGACAAATCGATCAATCGAGCTTCGGATTTATCAAACGTTTCGCCGTTTGAAAAAAAATTCGATCGATTCGATTCGAACGATTATACTCTCTCGATCGTCATACTTGAGAGGCAAAAATCGGCGAAGCTGCGCGGCGGAAAATTATGAAACGCGTGTAAACAGGGCTTCCAACCTCGTTCGAGAAAAGAAAAAGAAGAAAGAGCGAAAACTGGAGGAGAGTTTCGAAGAGTGAAGTCGGAGGAAATCGCGAACCAACGAAAAAAGAGTAAGACCGGCGAGGAAACGAATGAAACCCCAGTGAGAATCTGGAAAGAGGCGAGACGAGACGAGAGACAAAGGGCCGGGTATTAACGAAAGAGGAAAGGGAAGAGGGCAACGAGAAAAAGAGGAAAATGAAGAAAATAAAATAGAGAGACAGAGGGTTAGAAGGGGAGGAAAGAGAGGATGAGAAAGAGAAAGAGAGAGTCGGCTCTCGAAGAAAAGAAAAAGAAAAAAAGAAAGACACAAGGATGTTGTATGAAGGAAATAAGGACGAAAGAAGAGGGAAGGAAGATAAATCGTCGAAGGTACACTCGGTAGCCAATAAATCGTGCACCGGGGCCCCGAGGTTACCAAGATTGCTACGTGTCACATTCTTGCGGAAAATTGGACCTGTGGAAGTACTTTAGAGCCAGGCAAATTCGTGTCGCGCATGGACACGTACGTGGACGTGCCCGACCACCCAGCAATCCCGAAAAAAAAAAAAATTCTCCTCGGGGAAAATTGCATTTCCCTGATTATTTGCCCTTCGTTTTCAAATCCTCCCCCCCTCCCCCCCAACTCCGCGTCGATGGGAGATTCGTTCTCAAAATCCTTGTTATCTATCGCAATTTCTCGTTTACTTTTTGCATCTTTCTGCTTTTCCTTTTTTTTTTTTTTTTTTTTTTTTTTTTTTNTTTTTTTTATTGCAAGCCTGGGAAAAATATATTGGTCATTCAATTTCATTGGAGATCTACGATTTTTTTTTCTAAAACAGCGCTGTAAGAATTTTGTCTCAAATACTAATAATAATGGTATAATTCATTTATTACGTAATATTGTCTATTTACTCTACGGTGAGAATCTTTTTTGAATAACAAAAGATATTATAGGGTAAAGAGATAAAACTACAGCAATACACGAATGAATATAAAGAAAGTTAAAGCTGAACCACCGAGAACATCAATCTCTCAATCACAGAACATTGTATCTCAATGTGAGAGTGTGATCAGCGTGATATCTCATTGTGATCCACAGTGATCGAGAAGATCATGGACAGAGTTTTATCTAGTAAAAGTACGTATTTAAGAATTGTTTTATCTAATAAAAGTACGTATTTAAGAACTTTTTTATCTAGTAAAAGTTCGTATTTAAGAATGGTTTTGTCGAAAAAGATGCAGAGAGAAACGACGAGAGTTTGTAAGAATACAGATTATAATATCTGCCTGGATTGCACTATTACATTTGTCAATCTGTGAATCGCGTAAATATTGAAAAAAAAGACGTAATTTCGGTAATGTTAGATCAAGTTCGCTTTAGTGAACGTGTTAAGTTAAATTCACGCGAGAATTCACGACGAATACCGAGGATGGAACGTTTCACTTGCGGGATTACTAAAAGAACGAGTTAATAGCTTCGAGTCTACGGTTCTCCGTCTCGGTAACGTAATGTAGTTAAGGCGTCAACGCGACAAGGAGAACAAAGTTCATTCCCTTTGATCGGTATCGAAGAGCCAAGAGTAATAAGCCGCTTAATAAAATCGTAATTTCCGAGAGTTTCAAACGCCCTTTGCGTGAAGTAAGAAACCTCGTTTTTCTTTCTTTCTTTTCTCCCTCCTTTCCACGCTTCGTGATTATTATTCAGATAAAGTCGAGGGGTACCTCGCGCAGAACGAAGTGCTAATCGCTGGAAATTAGACGAGAGAATCTCTGTAATTTATTATATTTTATATTATATCTCTGTGCATCGCGATTTTTAACCCCTTGTGCTGGTTCGCGGACCATAACGAGCGACAGAACCGTACACAGTAATTAGTCGTTCTCTTTTTCTTTCGAACTCGTCGGTACGATATATCGCTGGATCGAAATTATTAAGAAGTAATCGACTTATCAGTCGTTTTGCCTGGGTCACGTTCAATTATACTTCTAAACTGAGAAAATGTGTGCAAAAGATCCTCGACGCGCGTGGCACGACATTCCAGCGCAAGAGGTTAAGAATACAGTGTCGTCATTCAAAGATATATGTACGTCGGTGTATTGTTGGAATGATTTATTATTTACCTTGGATGAAGGTTTAGACGTCGAGAGATTACAAGATAAATCGATTACACGAATCGTGCTGTACAACTCGAGTCTGTGTACGTATAACTCGATGAAGGAATAGAGTTAACGCGTTTTTTTTTTCAGTTCACGTTGAACCTCTCACGTTTCCAGACGAAACGGAAGAGAAGAAAGAGAGGTGAGTATGAAAAGGAAGAGGTCAGTATTCTTACTTCCGTCGAGGCGGAGATTTTTCAAAGGTGAGATGGGAAACGGTCAGCTGCCTCTTTACAGGAGGGATAATTACTTTCGAGTAATTGCCTCGCGAGGGAGGGAACAAACTTTCTCGAGTTATTTTTCCAAGCGTTCCGCGATTAAAAAGCAATTAATCACGCAACGAACGCTCGAGGAGGAGTAGTAGAAGCGCGAGCTCGAAGACACTCTCGATAACTTATATTCTCTCGTCGTATCGGCCGAACAATTCATCTTCACGCGCATGCGTTGTGATAACGCGTACTTGACAAATTCGTAATTTGTAACGATTGCTCATTTGTGAAGGATGCGTGTTCTCCGATTGAAAGTGATCAATTCCTTCCCGACGTCTCAGTGATTATAACACGTTACATCGTGTTAGATGTATACGTAATTTGAATCAATATAATATATATTACATACAATCGAAGTAAAAAGGAAAGACTTCGTGTGAAGTGTTATTGATACACCATACAGACTTTACTTGTCAATTCGGTTGAGTTAAATTGTTTATACGTGCTATAACGGTGAAACTTACAATATACATTATAATGTACATTATTTATACGTACATATAAATACATAATTATTTATTATTATAGTTGTATAATATTAATGTATATTATACAACTATAATATAATTATATAATATTTATATAATTTAATATACAATATAATTAATTATAATATAATATAATAAAAACATTATAATATATATAATTTGCATTTATTAATCTTCAGTTCAAATATTTTATATTCCAAAATTCGCCCTTTCTTTCGTACTCCTACCACTCCTGTATAACTCAAAGAGTTAAACACACATCTTCGAATTCTACGTTCATGCATGTCAATACAATTTTCAACAGTTTTTATCAAGTATCTCGATCATAGCGAGAACAAAATCCGTCTCAGTTTTCTTTGGCCTCCAGGGGAGGGAAAGGGGATGCAACGGCGAGGTTCCAACCCTCGAGCAATTCCCACGCGCGCTCGAAAACTCTCGCCGACGATCAAAGCGGAATCGGAATTCGGAGCGAGCGAATTCAGCTCCCCCGAACCACGAAGCCGCCGACAAGACCGTAATCTACTTTGCTAGCGGCACACGAACTCGGGTTTCACGCGGGTTCGGGCGTGTGCACACTATCTAGCGCAGCTCTTGCTGCTCGCGAGTCGCGGCAACAATCCGCGTCCGACGTCCCGTCGCCGAGCGAACGCTTAATTAGATTCACCGAGACGTCGGATAAGATCTCATTAAAATTCCATCGCGGCATCTGTAGCAGAGCGCGCGCGATGTTCGAAGAGCTGGGCGCGCGCGTTCGCCGGTTCGCCCGCTGACGCATGATAATGCGGCCTCACCGGAGGCCAGCCGGAGTGCAACACGCGAGCAGCTCCAGCCGAAGGACAGTTCCTTCTTCGTTGCGTTCTTCATCGAGGAGAAAGCAATAGAGGGAAGGAAAGAGTTCTACCTCTCGGCAGAGAAAGAGTGGGCCGGTAGTGGAGAATGATGGAAGAAGGGAAGAGAAGGAGAAAGAGAGAGACGATAGACACACCGGATGCACGCGCTCTGCCTTCCCTTATCCGTAATGAAACTGTTGCTCTTCGTGGCAGGTAATTACCGTAATCTCGTTCCGGGGGAATTGTAGCAGAATTTTTGCCGAACTCGTTGCGACGCGGACGCAACGCGTTTCTCTCTCGATTAAAACTTCTCCGCTTCGGCTTGTATTTACCTCGCGGTGCTCGCGAACGTTGCCACGGGTGTTTGATCGGCGCTACGGGGGGAATCGTGGAACGTCGCGCTATCAAGGGAAGTTGACATTCAGATCCGAGGAGATTTGGAACGATTAATTATTTTTGCTTCGCCCGATGGATGATATCGGGGTTATTTCTCGAGGAGATGGTTTTCGTCGAAGTTCCGCTTCTTATTTAGCGGATTTGAGCGAGTTTTATCTTTTTTTTATACGAGATTACGGTAGATTGAAGTAGGTATGTATCAAGGGTACCCGTAAGTAACGTAGTTTTCTTTAAATTTAATAAATATTGCCCAGTGACGATAATTGTGACATAACTTACGTTCTAGTTAAATGCATTGACTATTTCGTGTTAAATTATATTATAGATTAAAACTCTTAAATTTTTGTTAAATTATATTATAGATTATTATAGATTCTTGTTGTTAAAT
>NW_025109627.1:137722-156336 GCF_011392965.1 Frieseomelitta varia
TATTATAGATTCTTGTTGTTAAATTATATTATAGATTATTATAGATTCTTGTTGTTAAATTATATTATAGATTAAAACTCTTAAATTTTTGTTAAATTATATTATAGATTATTATAGATTCTTGTTGTTAAATTATATTATGGAATATTATAGATTCTTGTTGTTAAATTATATTATAGATTAAAACTCTTAAATTTTTGTTAAATTATATTATAGATTCTTATAGATTCTTGTTGTTAAATTATATTATAGATTATTACAGATTCTTGTTGTTAAATTATATTATATATTAAAACTCTTAAATCTTCAGTTTAAGTATTAACTCTTAAAATAAAGTAAAATTTTGTACAGTATCAAAAAACGATGTTACTTATAAGTGCCTCTAATGTACATACTATCACGTACTAACAATAGTACTTTCTACTTGACCTTAAATTAAGTTCAACGTTATCTAATTGACTCTTTCGACATTTATGTTGGGTATACTTGTCGTGAAAGAAATTCAGCAAAGCACAGTTTAACACATTTTGGAATACTTTCGGACAAATTGTAATTATATAATTTTTTATGAAACATTAGAGTGAAATGATACAATTTTCTAATAAAATATGATTCTAATGAAAAAGACAGTCAGAAAATTTTATATACGCTTCGTTATAATTTATTTCGATTTTACAACAGATGCGTTTACTTTGCTTTTCTCTCGTCGCAGTCCAAAAAACAATTAAGCACGCAAGCGCTTGAAGTTCTCGATACGAAGCAAAACAAAACACTTAAAGCGTCAATTTCCAGGATTTATACCGGAGGCTCTAAATTTTTGAATGGTAGCGCAATCGTCAAGTAACATTGAACACAACGTCTTTGCAAACTCGAAAAATTTGCGCAAAAACCTCCAGTAAATAGGAATAACCAAAGCCGTGAAATGTCTTGCGACATGTGGAATTCGAAATACGATTACATTTAATACGGCTGTGCGTCTTATTATCGAGGTTCGTGTACGCTCGTTAAATAGCTGAGCAACGCGACCCATCGCGGTAGAAATTCGACAGTTTCGGCGAAAAGCAGCAACTTCGTCAAAGCGAAATCCGATTAAACAGCGAATGCTACGACGCGCTGTGTCAAAGCATCGCCAAACGTCGCGAGGTTGCGTGGACGTGCCTCGCTTCTTTCGTTTCGCGGCGTGAAAAACTCTTTTCGCGCGAAACCCTCGAACGTACGTCGAATTCGAAATTCCGATGAAATTGTCAGCCAGCTTTTGCTTCCGCTAGCGAGGGTTTTCTCATTACTCACTCGCGTGTCAACGAAATTTCTATTGAAATTAGCGCGAGCTAATTGGGATCGATATCGAGTGAAAATGAATGTTTTCAATGTTGGTAAAATTCGAACTTTGAAAAAAAAAAAAATCTCAAGCTTATTCGTTTCTTTCTTGTTCGTAAAAGGAATACAATAGAACCTCGATCATCCAAGTTAAGAGAAAACTCTCTTTTCTCGGATTCTTTCAGATTTTGTAAAACTCATATTTCGCTACCCCTGAAATAAAAGGTGAGTAATTTACTTAATTAATTTTAATTTATTTTAATTTTTAATTTCAATTTTAATTTTCTTTTTTCTTTTCTCATTACTCACTCGCGTGTAAACGAAATTTCTACCGAAATTAGCGTGAGCTAATTAGGATCGATGTCGAGTGAAAATGAATGTTTTCGATGTTGGTAAAATTCGGACTTTGAAAAAAAAAAACTAAAACCTCAAGTTTATTCGTTTCTTTCTTGTTCGTAAAAGGAATACAATAGAACCTCGATCAACCGAGAGTTAAGAGAAAACTCTCTATGCATTTCTATATTCTTTCAGATCCTGTAAAATTCATATTTCGCTACCCCTGAAATAAAAGGTGAGTACTTAATTAATTTTAATTTTTTTTTCTTTACTCAGAGTTACGTGATCCCGCAATCTTTTCTACATCGAAGGAAAATAAGTAATTTTATTATCTCGGGGCAAGATAAATCTCGAGGGAAGTTTGCTTTCCAAAGCTCGCTTGTAAATTCCTCTTTTAAACGGACCCCGGCAAACGTCTAATCACGGCGGGAACGAAAAAAGTTCGCGGAACTCTTGTTCAAGAAAGAAGATACAAGAATACCGATCGATGAAATAAAAAGGTCGACCCAGTTACTCAATAGGGGGGAAAGAATCAAGAAACTCGCTAAATCCCTGTTGCGGAATTTTTCGCGTAGTTTCCATGGAAATTACTCTTCAACTTTGGTACGCAAGAATTTTAACAAGCTTCGATCCGTTTATTAGTTCTCTCTTTGGCAGTCATTTTAATCATAATTTCTGCTTATATTTATCGAAATTTATTATATAATACATGTAGTTAAATTTTGTCTACTAAATATATTACAATACATAATATATGTATAATTATATTAATATTTTAATGTTTGGAAATTTTACAACTAGCCATCATAGTCAATGTAATAATCTTCTTCCTCTACGTGCTTCTTATGTCCCTCCCTATAGATCCTCTCCGCAACGTGTAATAAAAATTCCATTATAATATCATACTTGGTAAAATAATCCTCGTCTATTAACCAGAATATCTTCAGCATGCAACTGCATAAAGTTCCCACATAAAATGAGAATTTTAACCATACTTTTGTTTCCCGGTTCAGATTAAATTTTCGTAAATCGTATGCCAACAATCTTCAATTACAGTTTATTATTAAACGGTGTTTTAATATACTGGTCTTTTTTAATAATCTTGCAAATCATACGAATGAAATGAAATGAAATTGTATGAAAGAGAATGGAATGAAATTAAATTGTATGAAAGAGAATGAAATGAAATTAAATTGTAATTGTAACTAATCCAGTTTGCTTAATACTGGTGTGTTAATTAAAAATTAATTATCCCAGGGGCAACAATGCATTTTTTTCAATATAATACACTGTAACATTTAATTTCACGTTACGTTAAATTTACGTATTGTTTTAAAATATCTTATTTACGTGTATATATATATTTAATTACGTTTGTCGATAACGTTCGTAATGCTGATCATCGACAATACTACTAAATACCCTAAATATTCTGTTAACACTACCACACCAATATGTTTGCAAGAATCGTAACTTTTCATATCTGGTGAATTACTTTGTGCTGAGAATTACTTTAGTCGAAACGAAAATTTAATTTAATTTTTTTTTTTTTAATCAAAGTCTAAATATCTTTATTATACTTATTGTTCTTATTAATATGTTCAGCGACAAAATGTGCCAATTTTCAATCAAAATCGTACTACGTAAGACACGAGTAATTCATTTCGTGGGAAACCAGCGAGTCGGTAAATATAAAAATATTCTCAAAGGCCATTCCTTCTGATCGGTTTCGACAGAAACAAAAATTCACCTTAACCGTCCGTAGTCCTATCGTTAAAAGAAATCCAAACCAGCTCAAATGCCGCGATCCCAACTGGACCTCCATTACAATTCGGCAGAAACCGCGCGAAGAAGAGATGCACGAAAACATGTTGCACCTTCGGTAACACGTTCCACTTTTTTCTCTTCTTCTTCTTCTTCTTCTTCTTCTTCTTCTTCTTCTGAACGGAACCACCCTGTCGAGGCAAGGGAGGGCGAAACATGCCTCGCGGAGACGGGAACTTTCCACCGGTGTAACAGTGACGGGCTTTTTGATCTTATTACTCCCGGAGGAAGAAGGAGCGGACCGATCTCGCAAAAGGTCGTATCTGCTGGGCGCATCGAGAGCTCGGGCTACGGCGCTTGCAGCTTCTCCGCGGCAAATTGCGGCAACAACGAAAAGAAAAAGAAAAAAAAGGAGAGAGGGAGAGGGAGAGGGAGAGGGAGAGAGAGAGAGAGAGAGAGAGAGAGAGAGAGAGAGAGAGAGAGAGAGAGAGAGAGNGAAAGAAATAAAGGAAAAGAGAAAAAGGCCTGGAAGATAAGAATCGACGAGGAAATAACAAAGGGTTAAGCATCGACGAAGTGTGAGAGAGAGAGAGAGAGAAAGTGGTTAAATTGTATTTTATCATCGGAAAGAGTGGCGAGTTTTTCGAGCGGAAAATGGCTAGGATCGTCGAAAAGACGGCGTAGAAACGGCGGCTATTGGTGGAAAGAAGAATAGGAAACGAGTGTAGAAAATAGAGGTGGTATTTAAATGCGCGGGCATTAGGTTTTTAAGGTCATTTTTTAAAGAAAGAGAACTAGGTGGAGAGAGATTTGCTGTCGAGGAGTTGGCGGACAGAGTAAAATGTTGTCATTCGTTGAAATACTTTTGACCTGAAAAATATTTTACTCTGGAAAAGTGTACGTTTCAATGAAATTAGTTTAATTCCTCACCTTTTACAATTCGAAAACCACTACATTTGAAATTATGTCGTCAGTGTTAACTCTTTGCGTTCGTGTTTTTGTTAATTAAATTGCAAGAAAAAAAAAAGAAGAAATAATTGAAAAACAGTTTAGAGTGCAAAAAAAAAAAAAAAAAAAAAAGAATACTTCGTGACGATACTCAAAGTATCCAAAGAAACCAGCAATTCGTCTGGCGGTGTTCAGCGCGTGTCTGGTTTGATTTATGAAGAAACTCGCGGCGTCTTGAAAGTTTTCTTAGAAAACTGTCATTCGTGGCGCGCAGTTACGTATACGGAGCACGCTAAACGGAAAACCGTGACGTTTTCACGGATGTCGTGTATGCATTGAAGAAGCGAGGACGTACTCTTTATGGTTTTGGAGGTAAGGTCGCAAAATCGTTTCAACGATGAAAATCTCGTGGCATCTTTTATTAAAACAGCCGACAGTTCGAATTTCGTGGCGGCTTTCAAAATGGCTTATAAAAATATTGTCAACTCGTTGCAACGAAAGAAACTATATCTGACTCTTTAGAGCATGTATCGTTTAAAAAATGTTGCTACGATTCCATTGAACTATTCTCAGTTCGTATTTTAACCTCTTGCCACGCACGTCGAGAATATTTGGCCGAAAATTGCAATATTTTCTCAGTTTTAAGTATAGTAACATAATCCAGCGAACAACAAGTAATAAATTTATTACTTCTTAGTCATTTCTATTCAGCGATATACCGATTAATTCGGAAAGAAGACGAATTATTGTATAATTGGTTTGGTCACTCGTTATGGTCCGCGAATCAGTTACTAGCTAGGAAGAGGTTAAGAGCGTATTTTGATAAATGCTAGAAAAACGAATGCTTCAGAGAAACGAGCAACCAAGGGGAAACATCAAGGAAGAGACCATCGATTTAGAAAAGTGGACGAAAACAAACTGGTGGGAACTGGTATCGATGGAGGAGAGACGAATTTGTTGAGCGATGTATCGGTTTCAGAGGTTGGAAACGATCGAAGAAGTACGAAGAAGGACGAGGTCCGGAAAGTTTACGAGAAGACCGGAGCATGAACACGTCAAGGTGAGGCCTGAGGCATCTCGACGGTTATCATCCACCTGGAACACGCCTGTACTCGCGTAATACGTGCGCACGATGTGAACACAGAGACAGAGGGATGAATAAAGAAAGGTGAAAGCGACATGAAGAGAGAGAGAGAGAGAGAGAGAGAGAGAGAGAGAGAGACAACATGCCTCGATCTAAATACCCGACATTAAAGCCAACTATAACGCTCTTTGAATCCCGATTATCAACGATTCCACCCCTCCGAGATATATTGCCTCGATAAGGATCGAAGCCTCGTGAATATCCCTCGATCGAATTGCCAGTATTTCCACTGGCGTGGAAAATTTGTCCCTTTCCCATCATCGAGCGTACGATCGTTAATAGTTGAGTATAAAGTGCAAGTGGATCTGGATTGGATTATGAAATTTTCATCGACTGAATGATGCACGATGATTATTATTATTATTATTGCTGGTGCTTATATGATGATCGGCAGAACTTAACACGTCGACCGCCGTGAGAATCGAATTTTATGCGTTTCCTTTCAGGAATAACCAATAATTTGAAATATATTACACTATGACGATATAATAAATAACAGTACACGTTCGATCTCTCGCGTTGTTGAGAATTTATTTTAACCTCTTGCGCCGGAATGACGTGCCACGCGCGACGAGAATTCTTTTGTTCCAAAATCGTAATATTTTCTCAGTTTTAAGTATATTTATGTAAAACAAACGATGGATTTATTAATAGTTTCTCAATAATTTCTATCCAGCGATATACCAAGGAGTTCAAAGAAAAAAGCGACGAACTTATTGTATACGGTTTGGTCACTCGCAATCAGTTGCCAGCGCAAGTGGTCAATACTCCGTTTCTATCTCGATCTCGCACGCGTTTGCAATCGATCACTGAAAGATCTTGGTAAAAATCTTCGACTCGCCAAACTATCCACAGAGCCAGGATGCATTCTTCGAATACGATTGTTCACCGTTCATTGGAACGATGCGTTTATTCATCCCCGAAGTAAGGAGCCCAGGCTATCGCGATCGATCGTCTGGCTCATCGATACTCTCTGCTCTCTTCTTCGTCTCTGTCAGTGCAGTAACGAGTCTAGACTACTTTAGAGGTAGGAATTCGCGTGGCCGACGGATGATTGAGAATTGACAACAAATGTTCGTGTCAGAGTGTAAAAATGCGGGATAAGGAAGTCTCGTTTGTACGGAATTTTTTCCCGCGTGGCAATTGTTGCAAACGGAAAAACCAAACTCGGGACTGTTTGTCTAATCATGAAATGTAAAATACGAGCATACGGTTGTGTACTACAAGTGAGTGCGTGAAGATAGAGATTGTAAGGGGTAAGATTTTGGATAGAGAAAGTGAGGCCTGGGACTTGAGATTGTTTATGGCTACTAATTACTTCAATATTAATAAACACAACGTGGGTTTAAATTTCGTTTAATTTTTTCCCACGTTAGTACTACTCAGTTGTTTCACAATCCTATTTATAAGAGACACTCTTTGTGTTTGATGTTTAAACAAAATAAAAAAAAAACCACTCAGAACGCACCTTTCCCATCATCCCTGCACTAAGTGCAAGGACTGAACGATCATCGATGACTGAGAGACTGAAACCAAAGTCAATCTCCCGAGTCTTCCTCACGCTCAGGGAAAAATGCCGCCCCTCCTCATCGTGGCTGCATTAACTCGTTCTTTGGTTTAGAACGGAGTAAGATCTACTACAGAAATGATCCTGTGGAGTATGATCTTAGTTTTTGCAGCCACGACGATGCCTATATCTAACTGCCAGTGTACATTTTCTACTGCGAGTACTGGCGACTAACTACTTCGCCATCTATGAAGAAGATTACGAAGAAACGCACAAAACCAACGATGACGGAATAAAATTATCATCGAAAGTTCGATTCCTTTGTGCATTCTTGATTTAGTTTGACTGGCACGGAATCATTTCTATTGAGCAAGATAAATCGGATTAACGCGTTGCGGAAGTCGTCCATGCTGATTTTGTTTCGCTTTCCTACGAAGTTTCAATCGTCGAATCCTGCACTGATGAGTAAGGAATTTGTTGCGTAAATACTCCACGTGTCACCCGTATAATATTATAATTATTATTATACATACTATAAATAACATTAATAATAATTATAACACTACACACATATGGTACACTATATATACTATATAATACCGGTATACAGTATACAATATAATAATTATAATATTATACGGTATACCCTACACATATTAAATAATATCGGTATATGATATACATTATATAATAATTATAAGTTAATAATAATTACAATATTATATATACGGTATATACTGTATATATTATATAATATGTACATACGAGAATATAATAATTATAAATTAATAATATTAATAATACAATGTATATTATATTGTACCATATGGCATATACTACATTTTACATTTGATTGCATACTAGATATATATATATATCACTTTGAAATTACTTATAAACCTGTCTATAAAGACACTTTGTGTTTGATGTTTAAACAAAATAAAAAAAAAAACCACTCAGAACGCACCTTTCCCATCATCCCTGCACTAAGTGCAAGGACTGAACGATCATCGATGACTGAAAGACTGAAACCGAAGTCAGTCTCCCGAGTCTTCCTCACGCTCAGGGAAAAATGCCGCACCTCCTCATCGTGGCTGCATTAACTCGTTCCTTGGTTTAGAACGGAGTAAGATCTACTACAGAAATGATCCTGTGGAGTATGATCTTGGTTTCTGCAGCCACGACGATGCCTATATGTAACTGGCAGTATGTTCTTTCGACTGCAGGTACTGGTTTCGAATTACCTGGCCATCTATGAAGAAGATCCTGAAATAACATATAAAAACGACGAAGATAGAATTATGTGGGATGGGCAAATTTTTGGGAAAGGCCCAGAACTTTCCCCAGTGCCCAACAATTGCAATCAGATGTCCCAAGTGGTGTACCATAAAAGAGAAAGTTAGGCCTGGGACTTGGGATTGTTTATGGCTATCCCTCCAGGCCTTAAAACATTAAGGGTATGGATGCGTTTGTGTGTATGTGTGTACGAATGACGAATTTTGTGCAGATGAGGAAACTGGGCAGTGAGTGTCGAGAAGCCAGAGAGAACAGAGTGATTGTCGGGACGTCAGAGAGAGCAGAGTGATCGAGCCGTGAAAGAGAGAAGACAGTGAGTTGAGAAGAGAGTGCCAGCGTAAGTAGTTAACTTGTAATATCTTTAACTTTCAATTTTGGTTGAATGATTAAATTCCTTGACACTCGAGAACTAGTGGCGGCAGTCAACGTGCCAACAGTAGTTTCGTACGAGTACGAGAATTTGGTAGCGTGGAAATGAGTAGCCGCTGTCAATTCTAATTATTATGATTGACCATTATTAGAAGATTAGAAAGTCTAATCTTTGATCCTTAGAATGAAAGAGAGAGCGAGAGAGAGAGAGTCCCCTGATTACGAGAGTAACTCAATTCAATCAAGTCAATCAACTCGACAGATTCAGGTTCAAACGTGGCGAGAGACGCGGGCCAGCGTGCGATCGACGCTGGTCAAAAGCGATCCTTTCTTCGGGCACGAGGAGAGCAGTCGGTGTTCATTGGAGAAGTTTGCGTGGACGGAACGTCCGGGTGACGGAAACGGAAACGGAAACAAACACAGATAGTTCGTCTGTCGAGCGTATTGTGGCGTGTCGCGCCGTGTCGGCGAAGATACAGCAAGTTGTGGCCAAACTTCACGGTTTGCCGTGCAGGCGTACAGTCGGTTTACAAATGAGGCATGCGAAAGCCACGTCCAACTGGTTTAACAAGTCATTACACAATTTGTCAGGGGCAAGTTTCGGGCGTCTCTGGCGCCAAATGAAATTTTCGAATCCGTTCCGAGGGTTCGCTGCTTCGAGCTTGCCCGCTGGAAATTCTGTTTCACCTTCGCGCTGAATGCCGAGATTAAACGCTCCGGCGCATCCGTCGGATGAAACGATTCGCGTTGCGCATTACGGAACAATCTCTGAAAGTATACTATCGATAATACTACGGAAACTTACGGTTAAAGTGCTGATATTAATTTCTGATTGATCTAAAATTTATATATATATATATATATATATAGATTTGAGAATTTTTCTTCTTTTGAAAGCTCGAAAGTAATTTTATACTGTACCAGGCTTTCAAGAAATCACTGTTCAAGAAATTTTCTATTTTTTTCTTTTTAAAGCAATTTTTATTGTACTGTATCAGGCTTTCAAGAAATCACTGTTTCAAGAAATTTCCTATTTATACTGTACCACTTTTGTACTGTACCAGGCTTTCAAGAAATTCTCTATTTTTTTCTTTTTTTTTAAGCAATTTTTCAATACTTTGTTGGATGATTGTACAGGATGGAAAAAAACATTTGCTCTTGGCTATCATAGATGAATTCTATACCGTTTGATGGAGAAACATGTAAATTGATCTTTACCTTGAATTTCGAGGTCAAATTTTTTACATTCCACTCATCAAGATCATACTTGTTTAAGGGATCATGGGTCTAATCGTTTCCTTGAGAAACGGCAATGTTGTCAGAAATATTCCCAAGTATCTTAGAATTCTTTTTTTCAAATAATCCAGCGCATAAGAAAAAAAGACACTTTTGAAAGGAAAAACGTGAAATTCCAAAGAAATTCTGTACAAAATGCAACGAAAATTGAAAACTGGAAAGACCTTTTTACACGATACGGTAAATTTGCTAACGATATTGTTCCTCGACAAGGGATCATCTTCTATCGAAAAAGAAGCACCATTTAGATACTCGAAATCACGAGACCGTTGAACAATTTTTTCCATCAAAGCAGTCCGCAAACATGCTCGTTTCGAAAGCACCGGTTTCTAAACTTTCGCTTGGGACTGTACTTACGGATGTACGTATGTACGTTCGTGCTTGCAAGCATGACGAAGGACTCGCCTGAAGACAATGCGGGTTACGTGTTAATCCCAGGATACCGCGTGTTTATCATGGTTGGGTCCAAGTATCTCGGGTGTCGTGGCCTGGCTCTTTCAGACGTGAACCACGAAGCAACGACGACGTCACCAACACCCGGGGATCGCTAACATACGCCGCGCGATTAAGTCAAGGACTTCTCTCTCCCCTTGTGCCCGATAGGTGGTAGAAACAGCGGACTCGTTGCCCGAGCCACCGAGTACGAATCGATACGAGCGGTTACACGGTCAGACGAGTAGAACGAGACCGCGTTTGGTCAGACGCGTACACCAGCTTCTCTCACTAGAAGGCCAGAACTGTTTCACCGCGGTTCTGCTACTTTCGCCCCGGTATCTATCTAGTATCACGATACTTTCTTATACACTGGAACTACCCGCGACTAAACCGTAACATTTCCATCGGAGATGAAATAGCGAAAGTTAAACTAGAGAGACTTCATGACACGAGCCTATTTTTTATCTGTATATTTTCCGAAAAATTACATATACATATCTAAATTGAAAATAGAAAACGTCGTTTCACGTCGACGAGAAATTAGAAACTGGTCATTTTGACTAGTTTGGTAGTTCTGGTATATTAATTGCACAGGACGATCCGCGAATTCGAGACACGATACTTGAAGTTGTCAACTGAGTTATTACGTTGGATTACACGAACAAAGTTCGATCAGAGTGTTTCATTCTAGGATTATTACCGATAAAATATACTTCGAAAAAATATAAAATAATATAAAACTATAAAATAAAAAAATAAAATAATATAAAACTATAAAATAAATAATATACTTAGAAAAAAATATACTTAGATAAAATATACATCTAGCTAGTAACTTAATGATTGACGAGATAGAATAGAATTTTCACATTGTTCGCGCGAATTCTATTACAAGATTTATTTTCTCCTTTATTCGGTTCCTTTCATTTTCTTTGCTACAAATCTCAATCTTCCTTTCTGTTGTGAAAATAGGAAATTATCGATCATAATCAACTAAAAAAAAAAACCTGCGAAATTTCGAAGGGAACGTCGAAATTCTTTTCGTTCGAATTAACCCAGTCCCCTTCGTCGCTCTTCTCGTTTTTAATGACTATTACTTCTACGCCGCCCGAGAGAGATATGAAGGACTCATCGACGAGGAGCGGAAAAACAAGGACAAGGAAAGGCGAGCAATGAAATTAGTTCCGGGGAGCAGATGTCGGGCGGAACGAAAGGAACGAGGGAGTTGTTCTCTTGTCGCGGCGTTCGGCCTCGCGAGGCTTCGAGAGCGTCTCGCGCCATTTCCGCCGGATGTGAATTCGTTAGACGAATGGAGAGACAGCGGACGCTTTGTCAGACGCTCCACAGCCTGATCTCCTCGAACGAGCAGAGGCTCGACGGATCGAACGATTAAGTCGAGAGCCTCTTGCCCGCGTGCGTCACGCCCCGCTGAATCCGGCATTCGAGATCGCGAGGCCGGTGTGATTTCACCGGGAAATGTCGGGGATGGATCCTTGAAACACCGAGAGAAATGGAAATTTCGTTTTTATCTTGTCGCGATTGTGATTGATCACGAGCACGTGTTTTATGGCTAAAGAATCAAGGGAGCAACGTTTCTCAAATTTTTACTGAGAACAAGTGTGCAACATTTGTTGGTACAGTTCTGATTGAACAGGTATTTCGATGAAATTAATTAGACAGAATTGGACTGGTTGAAAAGAAGAAACTGTTCAATTTGAAGACGAGAAATACTATACATGCTTAAAATTACAACATTACTTTCTCGAAAAAGTTCGACCTGAAAATCGACTATACGACACAGCTCTGAAAAACTTCGTTCGAGTAATACAAAGTTTTCTTACACTTTTGAAAAACTCGGAAACCTAAGGAAAAATTAAACGTGGGTACAAAGGATTCCTACGGGACAATTGCAATATGCCAATGCGATTAAACATTAAATTTTCGGGGATTGTGACACGTCGATGCGATTAAAACATTAAAAATAATGTTCTGGGACTTTCGAGCGTAGGCACGTGTGTACGTGCGTGTGTACGTGTATCGGCCGGAGGTTGGTGGAGATTTAAATTTGGCACGGATCGTGCTCCAATTCGCCGTGTTATATGACACGAGGTGACTGACCAACCTGTTGGCCGCAAACCGCATGTGGCAAAATTCTCGATCAAAGTTTCTCCGGGAATAGCGAAAACGGCTGGTTTCCAATTCCTTCCCGTCCGGTGAAATTAACCTGTCACACGGCCTGAACGACACAGCCGGACTCTGTTTCTGACCGAGTTCATTATTTCCTTCGTCCTCGAATCCGCCGTCTGAACCGCGGTTTCCATGCACCCTCTATCAATGAGACTCGAAAACTTGATTCCGCTCCCGGGCGGGGTTTATTAACTTTGTTATCAATGTTGCTGCTGCTGCTCGTACGAATCGCTCGGCATCGGTGGACCAAGTCGCGATTCATTTGATTAATTTATTACTGAAATAGAGCTGATCAGAATGCGGAGTCGTTTGAACCTAAAATTTCGAGGGAAATATACGCGAATTCCTTTTCGCACTGATGATTTAACACGAGTTAAAAAGAAAGATTTTTGCTTTAAAAGAAAAATTACATAGATATATTTTATGCTTTAAAAAAAAATTATATAAATATATTTTATGCTCTAACAAAAATTACATAGATATATTTTATGCTTTAAAAAAAAATTACATAGATATATTTTATGCTTTAAGAAAAAAAATTACATAGATATATTTTATGCTTTAAGAAAAAAAATTACATAGATATATTTTATGCTTTAAAAAAAAAAATTATATAAATGTATTTTAAGCTCTAACAAAAATTACATAGATATATTTTGTTTAAAAAAAAAATTACATAAATATATTTTATGCTCTAACAAAAATTACATAGATATATTTTATGCTTTAAAAAAAAATTATATAGATATATTTTATTAGTAATTCTTAAATCTATTGAAAAAAAGGACGAGAATAACTCATTTTTTTTATTACTGTTTCGTCAGAAACAAAAACCTACTTTTATTCGATACTGTACGATTCTCTCCTATATAATTTTCAAACCTTTGTTTTTTTATAATTACAACTGAGATATTTGTACACACTGACAGATAATTTTAGATCGTTTAGTAATTTATATGATTTGTAATTATCTACCAACAGATTATTATTTCAAGAATTTTAAAAGAAAGGAAAAAAAAAAAAGAAAACCGACAGGAGTACCAGGTCGAAATAAAAGTTGGAGGATCGCCAAGAGAAGTTGACGCTTTTGGAAAACTGTGACTCTGGGGAGGCCATTTGTAGCCAACCATAAAAGCAGACACTAGGTGTAATTTCATTTAATCGAATCGACATCTATCTTGTCGGCTATTTTCATTTAATTTATCGATTTATCGTTTGTGTGTCGTACGAATGTCAATTTAACTTACCCAGTTTTATGCCAGACAACTAATTCCTTACTCTTGCAAGGGTAGTAAAATTAATAGTGTCTCTGTTTTTGTATCGATCTGGATCTGTACTGTTTGACACAACGTTTACGAGAAACCATAAATTCCAAGAAATACGAGGCGCAACGTGTACAAGCAAGTAAAGAAACCGTATAAAAGAGGAGGCAACGTAGTTGGACACGTCGTCTTAATTTGCTTATTCAAGCAGTCCCCCACTTCGAGAGAGGCAGAAGTTCGATTTGACTAACAAATTTCACCTAAAATACTTTCCTCTTTTTCGAATGCATATTCAGTGGTTATTAAGCTACACCAGCCACTTAACGTTATCATCCGAAACGTATCGAGTCAACTTTATACTACTCACGCAATCCACCGTGCCTCTTACATGCTTCTTACACGAGTCTATTAGTATTTTTTAATACTTTTAGTATTTTTTAAAAATTTCAAATTCTTTTCGCTCAGAAGTTCACGAATTGAATTTCATTTAATGAAAGATTTTGTTCAGAAAAATTATGTTTCGTTGCATTCGCTTTTGCATCTCGTGAAATTTTTCTTCGACATTAAAATTAACAGCCAGAATATTACCGAATATCAAGGTTGAAAAGAGGTCGAGAACAGAAATTTAATGCCTGAATAATTCCCCGGCGCCGGTTTGAAAAATACTTTTCAAAGCGTGGAAACTAAGTGAAAGGAAGTCGCGAACAGAAGAAACGACAGTCGTGACAGATTCAATTTCAAGAGTCATTGGATCCCAGAATTTTCATAAATCCGGGATAATGAAATTAATTAATGGAAATAATCAAGAAAAATTCCATTTGAATCGTGCTTTGGAAATTATATTTGAAAAAATTTTACGTACAAACAAGCGAAACGTTCACGAAGCAGGCCAACGCTCGAGATTAAAGTTTCGTTTAAAAATAGAAGAGAAAGAGAAATTATTCAACGACACGACGTTTCATTTTTGCTCTAGGGGAAGAGCGAAGTCGCGCGATTCGGCGAGATCGTTCGGCTATTGATTTTAAATTTCCAGACACGCGGCCAGAGCGCATTAGCATTGAATTAACGAGGCACAAGGATGAATTTCTCTTCGACTAACGAAACGCCGTTTGATATTCACAGTCGGTCTCATATCCCCGCGATTGAATAATTTCCCGTTAGCTCTAACCGAAGAATATAACGAGGACAGCACGAATCAAATTAACACAATTACCATTCATCGTCGAACGACAGCGAGAGCATCAACGCTCTGAAAATTATTTAACTTCTCGGTATATTTATACGCTTCTTGCAATGCGCAGACAACAAAATAATTCATCTGTAAATGCAAATGCAAATTGAATGTCTAGTGAATAAATGAAAAACACCGTTAACAACATTCTTAAAATATGTTATGGGGGATTCGTTTCCAAGATGAAAGTTCTATTATTAATCGACGTGTTACAAAAGACACGAAAATTGAATGAAAAATGACGAGATATATCAAAATCAGTGGGATTGTGTATTCTCCGATTTAGAAAGAATATTTTTTACGTAAAGAATATCGTTTTAACAATTAAAAAAAAAATTTCTCAACACGCGCATGTACTCTTGATTAATTTCTCAGTTGTATCTGTTGTCAGCTGTGTGAATCCAATTGTAGAAAATTTCCAAACTTCAGTCCCGCGCGAACGAGTAATCACTAACAACGAGAATTGTGCCGAGTAAATAGGCATAATTGATGTGCAAACACACTCGATATCAAGAACGAATTCCGGAAACACGCATTTTCTAATCTTCTGAAGGCAACCATCTCCTCCTCGAGTTCTTCGCGTGTAAACGCGCGACCGCGAGCATGCTCACGCCTACACGCGAGCGCACGCACGCACTTAATCACGTCGACTCGAATACTGCGAACGATGCACCGCGACTCTCAGATAAGAAGTGTACTCACTCATACCTTCTCTCTCCCTCTCTCACTGTCCCTTGTATTTTTTTTTCTTCTTTCTTTTTTCACCGACGGCGCACGCTGTAAGTTTTCTCGACCCAGCTCGGAACACGGAAATAAAATTACCGGAACGCAACGCGCGCGATAGCGAGCGAAAACATTCTTAATTTAGACAGCGAACAGCGTCGTTATCGATCGCTGGTAATTACGAACGGGCCGGGGGATCGCTGGTTTCGTGCGTCGATCGTGCGAACCGAAAAGTGTGTGTCTCTCTCTCTCTCTCTTTCTCGTCGGTGCTTAAATTAAAATCCAATATATATATTGTGTTTTTTGACAATTATATTGATTGAAATCGTAGATTTTCAGTTTTTCTTCGAATTCGAATTTTTCTTTTCCAGACAGTTGACGGTTCTTTAACCTGTGAACTTCTTATAGCCTAGATAAAGAGGTCTTTACACTGCGAGAAGTGTAACATTTCAGAGTAGACAAACCTTGTCACACATGTTATAAATAAATTCCAGCACTCGTCGGGAAACTTTGCTTCGCGCTTGTCTCTGTCCTCACAGTCCTCTTTAGACATGTCACTTTGCTATACGTCAGAGTTTGGAGAGCTTTAAAATGTGAGAAGAAAACGATAGAAATTTTTGGATTTCTTTGTCATTTCTTTTTCCAAATAACTTCTGTCAATCCAGACAAAAATATCTTCTCGCGTTCTTGCGGACGGTCTGGTCTGGATAAAGAGAGGCGTTCGAGAGGGTGGAAAATCGTGAAATCGACGATAACCGAGCCAGAGTTCACGTATAAATTCGTCGCAGCAGATGCTTGTAAATACAAACATTTACGTAAATAAATCTCTCTGCTTCGCTCGTTTCGCTCGTGTGGCGATCCTCTGACATTCTCCTCAAGATTCATCCGCCATCTTTCATCCTTCGTCTAAGCGTTCGCGACAGTACGCTCGTATTTCACGCACGTGACATTATTATTCGACGTGAGAATAACCGGTATTCATCTTGACGTTCGCAACTCTTGACATTTTGTTGCTAATGCCGCTACCACGATCTCTGTCGTCGATTTTACATTGAGAAACGAAACGACGCAACCGCGAGATCACGAAAAAAGTAGACACGGGAGCCTAGCAAAGAGGATATTTCGAGAGGAGATTTATAGAGGTCCCTGATATTTAATTATACGGTGAATTCTGTCCTCTATGTAGGATTAACATTTCTGCAATTTTTAACATTTTAACATATTTGTTTTTTTGGACAAAAAACGTGATTTATTTTAATTATCATTTAAACTACAACCATTTGTATATAAAATGGTTTGATTTGTTCTAATATTAATCTTCTCATTTTTTTATTTATATTAATATTTTTTATTAACCAATCAGAATTAACTATACACGTCCATAAAAATGTTGACTTCGAAAGAGTTAAAAATTGGCGAATATGGTCCCTGCGAATTCAATTGCAATTTTCAAATATATATAACTGCAAACGTTTGTTCGTCGTGAGAAACTGTATCTTCGAACTTTAATGCCACGCGAACTATTGCGCAAAATCCCAATTATAAGTTATATAATAAATTCCCGTTAAATCTGAATTTATAAAAGGTTATATCATGTCCACGAATGTTGGAAGTAAAGAAAGACAAAATGGAGACAACACTTGTCATAGTGTTCTCGTGTAGTCGATTATTCTTTAAACAGTCGTGTAGACTCATTTCGTCATCCGCATAATTTGTAAGTCTAATTTGCAGCAGACCGTGTATTAGCGAGTTAATTTTCGACCGGTACACAATTGAAAAAAATGGGGAAATTCCAAAAATTTCCGCCGCTTTTTTTTCTTTTTTTTTCTTTGAAAAAAAAAAAAAGGGAGATGCTCGTTCGCGAATTAGCAGAATCGTTAGCTGAATAACGAGCAGGGCAGACGTTCCATCGATTTCCCCGAGCGTTCCCGTTTTAATGAAATTATACGATCAATCGGAATGGAGAGCTGAACTCTTACAGCGCGTACAATTTTTACGATGGCAAATGATAAATCGACCGCTCGATAACTTCGCGCCGGTAACTACTTTGCGCCAGTTTCTGAAACTACGAACTTTATGTGTGCCAAGCGTGCCACCGTGAAACGCTCAACTTTTCGTGCTCTGCGTTTACTATCACGGTTTACTATCACGCATTCTCGTCCCTCTTTTTCTTCGGCTATTTATTTTTTTAATTAAACGTTTCGTCTATGCAGGCTACGTGCAGATACAATATTCGGGTGGTACAGATCGAGATAGCAGACATTCCTTTCACGCGGCAAATTAATTTTTCAGAGTAATCTAGACAACAATTTCGGAAAGTTTTGTTGCGAAGAATTTTTGAGAATCCGAACAATGGAATCTTGATAGAACATTGTTCCACGTATTTGGAAATTATTATATTTCAGATACTTTACGTGGGTTTTTAATTTTAATTAACTAATTAACGATATACTATACTATAATATTATATTATAATATTATAATAATATATACTATAATATTAATACTATAATATTATACTATAATATTATATTATAATATTATAATATTATAATAATATACTATAATGTTATAATTAATAATAATATACTGTTATAATTAATAGTAAATATATTATTATTAATATTATACTATAATATACTAAAATATTATAATATTATACTATAATATTAATAATAATATACTATAATATCGTAATTCGAGCGTAATCCCGATTCCAACAGTTTTTTCCACCGAGAGTCGAAAAAAACTCGGCATTTTTAACAACGAGTTGATAAAATTTGTGCTCCTGCGTTAGTT
>NW_025109627.1:156346-175635 GCF_011392965.1 Frieseomelitta varia
AAAAAAAAAAAAAAAAAAAAAAGATAATAAACGAGAGTCGTGCAAAAGTTCCTTGAACGCTGCCTACAGCGGAATAACAACAATTAACGCTAATTATCGTATCAATCTTAGAAACCCTGCGCATTAAAACGTATCGTTGCTGTAACGGACGACAATGTAGCATAATTTTTAATTCCCCGCCCGGCAGGATTTACTAATTTCAAAGGAAACAAGAAGTCGAACAGCGTGACACTGTAATTGTAATTAGTGCAAATGAAATTAATATCAAGCGAATTACCAGCAACAGGCGAGGAGATCAACGTTAAACGTGATTAGGTTGATTAAGTGATAGCCTGCTATCAAATTCCACGATGACAGGCATTGTGTAACGATCGTTGCTCGCGAATAAGTGATTGAAAGTCGCGTCGCGTTCGACCGATACGTTTAATTAAACTAATTGCTCGTCCCCTCCCCAAAACCAACAAGGTAACGCATACCTGTAACACGTTCGCATTGTTACAATCGAGATCCATTTTTCGCGTCGCGTCGTTCGTGTAAACGAACCGATCGATGTCATTTCGTTAACGAAATCCGAATATTATTATCGCGGTGCGCTACGAAAATATTTCGTCCCGCGAAGTTGAATTAAAATCACTATTACTGTTTGCAGTGTCCAGGGCCGTTTAATTATTCGTAATGTTCGAGCGTTTATTTGTGATTTCATGGAAATTTTAGTTTGCCGTTTTCTTGCATTACAAAGTGTTCTAACTCTACTTTCAATTTCGTTCTTCACGTGCGCATACGCAAGTATCTATAGCTTTGAAAGTTTATTTACGTATGGTAATATATAATACTTCACGCATAATGATATTAACGTTAATTGTATATCTTGTATCAAATATAACCAATCTAATAATTTCAAAGTTTTGGAGCACGCTGAAGTTTGAAGAGTAGCAGTAGAATTTAAAGAAACAATTATTAAAATATACAATATTATATAAAAAATTATTATAATATACTATACATACACGTACGATATTATATAAAATTATTATTATATAAATATTATATATAAATTATATATTATAATATATATTATATATAAATAATTATTATTATATATAAATATTATATATAAATTATATAATATTATAATATATAATATTATATATAAATAATTATTATTATATATAAATATTATATAAAAAATTATTATAATATAAAATATTATATAACGTTAAAAATTATATTTTAAATTATTTAAACTTGTACTTTTTTAAAACGTAGAAAACTCACTTCACCTGAAAAGCAGAAGATGAAATATCTGTTCCAGATATCAAAGTACAAAAATGAACAAAAAAACTCATTAAGATTCAAAAAAAAAAAGAAGAGAAAATACAAAGAAAGTGGAAAGAGAGCGTCGTTTGTCGCACGTCGATCGTTCGATTCTCAACGCGTCTTCTTTCCTTTTTTTTTTCTTTTGCTGGCGAGAGCAGGTTTTACGACGAGCCGCGAGCCGAACGAGGCATTCGTCTTGCATCGATCGTGCTCTATGACCATGTCGACCCCTGTCCGCTCGTAATCGCTAATCGAAGTTGTTTATCTCGGAGCCTCCCTCGCGCAAAAAGAGGAACGAACGAAAGAGTCGACGAGGAAGAAGCGGGTCGAACGTTTCGACCAGGGAACGGTCGATGAACCGAACCACCATGGAAAAGTTCTCGCTTCTTCTTCGAATGCATTATTACAGCGTTCGCGATTTCGATAGCGATCGACCACGAAGTCGCGGATGACTGGCGTGCCAATTACATTCGGATCTGTTCGCGGGCCATCGCGTGTCAGTGGCTCTCAATTTTTCATCGATTCCACAAAGCTGTTCGGTCGATACGAGATATCGAATACCGCAATTTTTCGAAAAAAAAAAAAAAAAAAAAGAATGATCTCTTTCTCTAGCTCCAGTTGCCGATTTTCAAATTCACGAGTTTGCTTCCTAGGAATATTGTGACGAATGAAATGAGTTTTTTTAGTTAATGTTAGGGAATTTTAATGTTAATGCTAAATAGAATATTATAATAGAGAATTGTAGACTCACGTTGAATATTATAAGAGAAAATTGTAGAACACGCATTCTTTCAAATTTTCACCGACGTCGACAAAGATTCTCTCACGGAGAAAATCGAATTGAAAACAAGTATTTTCTCAACAAATTTTCCAATCTCCCTGTGAAAACGCATTTTATTAACAACCGATGAAAGACAATGTTGCGTACACGCGACACCGAGCGCGAAATGGTTGAAACGTTGCTAAACGGACAATCAGCGGGGAGAATTATTTTGCTGGACGATTAGTCGTCACACGGTCCAGCTATCCGCGCGCTTTTATCGCGCTAATAGAGCGGCGGAATCGAGCCGCGAATTTATCGAAAAAGTCCGGCGACCGCGCCGCGACAACGCCGTAAATCGCGCGGAAAACGCCGTGGCTTCGTCCGGTAGTCGATTGAAATGAAACAAAACGGAGCAAAAGAAAAAAAAGAAAGAAAAAAAGAGAGAAAGAGAGAATAGTGGTAGACGAGTCGGTGGAAACGAAGAGGGCGAAATATTCGATCGTAACCTCGGGCCAGGATGGTGGTTCAGAAACGATACGAGAGCAGATTCCGTTTCATCAGAAACGGGCACACGCGCGTGCCCACGCGAGGCTGCCCACGTTTCCATGGATTTATGAAGAGAATTATTTGACCAGATTTACTCTTCGAACCGTCCAAAACCGTTTTCACCGGTCCAATAAACATGCCCCGTTATAACGTGTTCCATTTCAGCCAATTCGTACGCGATCGTGCTCGTTTTTTTCGCGAATCGTTAATGTATCAACGATAAACGCGATGTTTCTCTCTCTCTCTCTGTTTTTTTTTTTTTTTTTTTTTTGCTTTTTTTAAGTGGCCATCTCTCCTCGCGCTTTTCGCTCCACTTCGTCTATGAAAATCGCTCCTCTGCTGCGGGTTTGCGCACCGAATTAATTACAGAGTTACAAGTCGAATTAATATCGTTGCCTCCAATGTTCGAATTAATATCGACAATGTCGGGAGTGGAAACATTTTTTAAATCGCCACTAGCGAATTATCTTTATCAATTCATTCTTTTACTTCTTCTAATTAAACTGAACGTGTGTGTACAATTTGCCACAGGAATGTTCGATAATTTTGCTTATAATTAGTTTAACTTTGTGCGTTGGTTTAGCTGTTTATCTTTGCGGTACGAGTGAATCTCTCCGGCGAGAGATATCGATTGTGAGAGTTGAAGTTTACATTCGACGGGAGACGAGGATTCGTACAATTTCATTTTATCGTTCATTTTTATTTAATGAACAAACGTTTGGTTAGCAATGTACAATATTTTCTATGTGCATTAGCTGATCTTTCAAAATATAATAATTTGTCTAGACGCTCTAGAAGTTCTTAATGAATTAATCAGGAAATTCAATAAACTTTGCAAAAATTTAAATATCTATAATATTTAGTTATTTGTGAGATTTGTGCATGAATCTCTCACAGTATGTCCCAATACATATCTACAGATACATGTTTCGTTTTCTGGATCATTTATTAATTTGCTATGTATATCGCTACGTATATTTTTAAATTGCATTTTTCGAAATTACCATTCCATTTCAACGACCATTTTTCTCGGTCACGATCGGCCGGTGTTCCAGAATTGTTTGTGAAATTTTAAACACGTCAAAAAATAACGAGTATTCTATCGGCGAAAAGCGCGTAATAAATATAACAAAAACGTGTCGAATTTGTGCTACAGTTTAATATTGAAAGGAAAGGAAATTGGAATACACGCAGACATATCGAATATTAACAAGTTACAAATATTACAAATTTTGTTATCGATCGGAGATTTCAAAGTTTCGTGTGTCGCGTAATTATCGAAATTGAATTTTCGCAGGATAACCCGCGGCCTTTGACAAAATTACGCGGGCAAATGTACAAATTTGAAATTTTGAAAGGACACGGTATAGGTGCATAGGGATTTCAGTTTCAGTAATTATCAGTGACATCAATCGTTAATCGAGTGGCTTCTTTGTACGAATTTAAATTCGGGAAAGGCAAATATATACAATTTGGAGCAGGTAAATATAAACGTTACGACGATATTAATTGAATTTGTAAAATTCAATTTTTCACCGATTATACGAAAATGTATCTTATGTTCTTTTACACAAAGAAGTTTAATATTTCTTTTTTTTATACTGATCTTTTTTTTTATTACAATATCAAAGAACAGTTTCTAGCACAGTAAGTTTCAAAAAATCCTCAAGTTCCGAGTAACTTTAACTTCCTTTATTATGAATTAATTAATTTCAAATTACTCAATTATTCAATAATAATGTTGATATAAACATATTAATTGAATTTGTAATATTCAACTTTTCGTTGACAATATATTTATTCTTTTTTTGCATTAATCTTTTTTATTTACTTTATTAACTGTTCATTGATTCTAGAAAGACAATTTAAAGTACAATAAACTTTAAAAAATCCTCAAGTTCTAATAAATACTTAATTCCATTTATTATAAATTAATTAATTTCAAATTACTCAACCTTGCTTTACAAGTAATAACCTAACCTCAAACTAACGGAAATTTAGTCGCAAAATCAACGACTAAAATTCACCCACAAAACTAACCTATTCACAACAAGATCGTTGCTCTTTGTAAAACGTTTGAAATTGATGATTAAAATTTACTCATAAAACTAAAACTAACCTGTCCAAGACAGGATCGTCGCTTAATCCACAAATGAAAGTTGTTGAAACATTTTCTTTATTGCGAACTGATTGACTTCAAACGTTTTACAAATAGCAACCTAACCTCAAACCAGCGTAACCTCGCAAAATCAATGATTAAAATTTACTCATAAAACTAAAATTAACCTGTCCAAGACAGGATTGTCGCTTAATCCACAAATGAAAGTTGTTGAAACATTTTCTTTATTGCGAACTGATCGACTTCAAACGTTTTACAAATAGCAACCTAACCTCAAACCAGCGTAACCTCGCAAAATCAATGATTAAAATTTACTCATAAAACTAAAACTAACCTGTCCAAGACAGGATCGTCGCTTAATCCACAAATGAAAGTTGTTGAAACATTTTCTTTATTGCGAACTGATTGACTTCAAACGTTTTACAAATAGCAACCTAACCTCAAACCAGCGTAACCTCGCAAAATCAATGATTAAAATTTACTCATAAAACTAAAACTAACCTGTCCAAGACAGGATCGTCGCTTAATCCACAAATGAAAGTTGTTGAAACATTTTCTTTATTGCGAACTGATTGACTTCAAACGTTTTACAAATAGCAACCTAACCTCAAACCAGCGCAACCTCGCAAAATCAATGATTAAAATTTACTCATAAAACTAACCTGTCCACGACAGGATCGTCGCTTGATCCGCAAGTGCAAAGCTGCTGAAACATTTTCCAAGGATGAAAATACCAAAGAGAATTCCGATTCAATCCTCGAGGAATCTCGCGTCGGAGAGTAAACAGGTTAACGTGTGAACACACTCGTCGAATATATTTCACGAATCCGCTGCGAATCAGTTAACAGCTCGCAGCGAACGCATAAACCTGACATCTTCGTTACGCCGGCCGTTATTTAATTGAGGGTTAAACACACATATTCGAACGCAACCAAACGTCGGTCGTGTAAGATCGCGTGACTAATGAACGAGCGAGGCATCGACCGGTTGCCGCGTGTATTTATACGTCGTTATGTAACAGCTCTCGCCCATCGAACCGGAGATGAGTCACGCGCCGCGCAGCCGGATGCTAATTGGTCGATAATAATTGTCTAAAAGAACCGGTTCGGGAGTTAAGGAGCGTGTGTATTCGGCCCGTGGAGAGAAGGAGAGAGAGAGAGAGAGAGAGAGATTAAATCCGGAGCCAGGCGTGACCGAGCTGCACGCGAGAAACATTCTCGAATCGGCCGACTAACGGAATCAACCCCTTCGTATCAGAGCGAGTCGCTATCTCCCTTCGTTTTACGCGCTTGCAATTAAACTTGTCGATTTTACGAACGATCGATTGTTCGCTTGTTGAAGGAGGAGGGGTACTTTTGTTGTAAATTAACGATTAAGCGGTTAATTTTTATTTTAGGGGAGAGTTTCTTCTTTTTCTTCCTCTAAGGGTGAGTATTGAGTATAAAAACAAGAGTACAAAATTAAATGATGGAAGAGAAAGTGCCATTGTTGTTGAATATTTCAATGAATTTTATCACGTTTGACGCCTACGTTATTCGTGAAGTGAATTCATGGAACAGATATCTGTGTTTCATTCTCTGGACGAGAAAGTTAATTTTAATAATTAAATAACTTTCAGTGTGTGCTGATCTTCGTCGCACAGTTCCTACAAATTATTAATAGCATTTAATTTCCGTCTCTTTGATGGTAATGTTGTTTCCACTGCTGTGGCGTTCTTGCGTTATTTTTTAGTATCGTTACATTAGTCTTCTATCCTAGAAATTGTTTTTTTAAATAAATTATCGATACTCCAGAGGGAACTGTTGGGAAAATTTTTCGATATACTCTCTCTGTAAACGAGTAACTGTAGCGTGTCATAAATTTCTTTCGACTCGTCGCGCGAAGCACGCTTTTCAACTCCTTGCTATTCCTTCGCGCGATTGACCAACACGCGGTGACGAAAACGCGTTCCATCATGCAGAACACACACGCGCGGACCCGCCTTAAATCGCGTTAATCAGCCTAACGTGCGCAAACATCCGTTGACACGCGTGATTTCAGCGAACGACGCGTCACGGCTGGCCAAGTGAGCCGCCGTGTAATAAGTGCTCGGACAAAACGACGCCATTAATCAAGACCCTTCGTCTCTCGCGGCGCAACGAGAACGCTAGCTCCGTTCCAATACACCCGTCTCTCCCGGCCAGGCATTTGCTAATAAATGTTTCACCATGACGTGTGCATCTCCGTCGTGTTGCAACCCGCGCCGCTTGCAATCGGCCTTCTCCACCCTCTGCTGTCCTGTCCTGCCGCGATATAAGCGGCTTGTCCGTTTCAATTCACCCCTTCTCGTTCGTTTCCATCGGAGGATTCAGCTCGTCTATCTTCAACCCCATTGTCATCGAGGATTATTAAAGAAATTCTTCATAGGGCGCCGAAATTGGCTGCACTCTGGAATTAGTTGCACCGCGGTTTAATCGAAGATTAAAGTAAGAAACCACTTTCGAGGAAGGTTCTCGGAGAACGAATCTATAAAATTTCTGTGAAAAGCTGTGACGAGCATTAACGTCAGTACACGTACATCTTTTTAAATTCCCACTGGTAGCGAGTAAGTCCATGAATTTCAAGCGCGTGCACAACATAATCGTTAAATTGATCGCAAAGAGAGAGAGAGAGAGAGAGAGAGAGAGAGAGAGAGAATGCGACGAAAAATTCAAATTCACAGTTCAACCATCGTAAAAAAAAAAAAAAAAAAAAAAATAGAAAAAATACGTGTATATCAGCGATTCACTTTCCAAACATCCAGATTCAGAAACATTTTTCACTACGAACGAGATCTTTATCGTTTTCACGCGCGCTGGTATTTTCAACAAACACGTTACGCACGTTCGGATTTCTCTGCGTGCAAACCGGAGCATCAGACCTGACAGTTTCATCCAACGCGGCGGTGGACATCACTGTCGACTTTTTCGCGGTGGAAATTTCAACGGTGGCCGTGTCAGGTTGCCCATTCGCGCGAGATTCGTGGTTCTTGAGCGTGCCACGCTGCAATTTGCAGCAAACGCGACAGCACGTCATCTCGCGGGCCCCCGCGTGTCGACACGTGGATCGAATAGGCGAGCCTTGACACGGAACAAGAACGCGATACCCGGGGCTTACGTGACGCTCGGGTGGAAGTTCCTCGACTCGTTCCGAGATCCCCGGCCCACCGGAGTCGCAGAGGCCATTTCGCAACAGCTGGAATTTTAATTTTCTCACTGGCGCGAATGTAACGCCTCGCACGTGGCAGGCAATTTTTATTCTCCGCTGTTTCTCTGCGCTGCTGCTTTCATTTATTTTACCTTTTTTTTTTTTTTTTTTAATACTTGGAAGGGGCTAATTTGCACGTAACGTGGAACATTTGAGCTTCCTGGTTTGCAGAACTGGTAAATGTTCTGGCAACGTTTGTTTGTTACTTTTAAATTTTATCTTGCACATTCATGACAAGTTTGATCTGGCGAAATAAGGTTCACAGGTTCGGCACCGAGCACCACGATCAAATTAAATTGTTTATCTCACTTTCGAGACTCTGTGCATCAATGATTCTGTCACAAATTGTCAGTGTTTCAAACTAGATCTCCTCGCAAATTTCTACATTGAATTTTCGTTCGAATCGAAACAAGAACTGCTAGACTGAATTCTAAGCGAAGAAGAAGAGAACGTACAATTAATTTGTTTAATTACTCTGTTTTCAAATATTTCGTACATCATAAAAAAAATGTAAGAAACGAAAGAGAATTCGGAAATTTAGCGTATAACCAAATAAAAATATTTTCGTATTACACATAGTAAGAAAAAAAAAAAAAAAGCCACAAATTCGATACGTGCCGAGACGAAGAGCAACCGGCCATTGGATATTTTTTCTACCCGCGTGTGACCGCGCGAGATCCGGTCGACCGGCGTGGAGTCACGTTCGAGATCTCTGTAACGGTGCCTGCGTGTCAAACCATCACCCCACCTGGTAATTATATTATAACCGGAACGCAATTAGAAACTGTACAAGTGTAATTGAACGAAACCGTAGGCGCGCGTTGCGCGGCATCCACCCGTTAGATTCGTGGCTACGTCGCTTATCGCGAAATTAATTTAGTTCGCGTGACACACAAAGCGACCAAGAGTGTGCAAGCAAGCTCGCGCGCGCCTACACTCGCATCCCGTTACAACGGCCGCGAATTGCAACATTGTGCCGGACTCGAAACGGCAAGCACGCTCATTAAGCTGACAGATATTCTATTGTTTTCGTCCACGTGATTTTGTGCGTCGTGCGAAATAGTTCATCGACGACGCGCCCATCGTCATTTCCAAGCAGTTCTTTCGTCGGATTTGCCACCTTCGGCTCCGAGATTGTGTACTAAACCGTGAAATCTCCGTTCAGAGAAATATAAATAATAACTTTATAAATGTAAATAAAAACTTTATAAGTAATATAATATATTTATAATATTTATAATATTATATATATTATATATTTATATTTATAATATATTTATAATATTATATATATTATATATTTATAATATTTATAATATTTATAATATTATATTTATTCGTCAGAAAAATATAAATAATAACTTTATAAATAATATATATTTATAATATTATATAATAATATATTATATAATATATTATAATATATTTAAATTATATATTATATAAATAATATAATATATATTGTAATATATTAAAATTTTTATATTATAATAATATTATATTATATTATATATAATAATATAATATAAATAAAAACTTTATAAATAATATATATTTATAATATTAAATAATATATTTTTAATATTATATTCATTATACAATAATTTATTTATAATATAATATATTTATACGATAGTAGTGTACAAGCTACGAAAAATCATTTAAATCTCTAGAAATACAGTCTTACGTCCGTGAAATTTTTAACAAAAATTGTAAATTGGTTGTTTTGACCACTCCGATATTTCTACTGTTAAACTTGATGAAGAAACGTCTGTACAACACGTTTGTAGCTACATATAATTTTCAGTAGCAGTTTCGAAACAAGTGCACGCACTTTTCAAATACATGCTTTTCACGTCCACTAAAGTCTACGTTTGCTCTAAATACACTTTCGTTGTGTTAAAGACATCACAGGATAGTTATTTATATTTATAATATTAACATATATACGTCTAATGTCTATTTCCATGTTCGTCGATACAATTAAAATTCGAGTATTTTTTGTGAATTTTGTCTTTGTTTCTGTTACAATACTAGCTCTCGGATTACAATAATACTGAATATTTTAGCTTAGTTATTCCCTTGTTAGTTATTGTACGAGTTTATGGAGAAATATATCAAACACACGTCACGATATATGATGTCGCAATCAAATTCTATTTGGCACGCATTTTTTCAATTTCTACTGGCGAAAATTTGCCATCCAACAGTCAATCGGTTATCCGACAGCGCTTTCATCTTCATCGATAACGACAACCGCAGAACACGTCGGGAGAAGAGAATTTAAAGTATGCCAACTTACACACATAGTTAACAGAGTTTTCGGTATCCTGTTTAGTTCGAAGTATCTAGTCTCCTTTCCACTGAAAGCCAACTCATGATCGTCAACACACGGTCCCGATAGTTATTCCCGCCAAGTCCATAGTTCACGATGAGTTATAGTCTCGAGAAGCGAACCTAACCCATTCCGAGCAAAACATCGATCGTTCGCCCTCTATATCTATATTGTGAATATTCAATAATCTTAAATCTCTTTGACACGTATTCCAAATACGTGTGCGCGATCCGATGTCATACATACACACGCATACATCCTTTTGGAACGGTGGAAAATTCAAAAAGAGAAGGTGGAAAATTCTAGAGATGGTGGGAAATTGAATCTCCATCTTGAATCTTCCGTCGAAAGTCCACACACGTTCGAAATAAGAGAAGAGCGGCCGCTTGGAAAGAAGTTGAGAATCAGATGTACAGGGGAACGAAGTTTGGAAAAATTGACTCGGCGAAACGTAGTTACGGAGGAATTGGACACTTTGTTCGTTTGAACAATCCTGACTTGGTTGATTAAGCTCTGCGCAGTGCTTGTTTTGTAACATACTGTTTTTTTTTTTTTTGGATGTCATTCGAGAGATCGTAGCTTACGTTAGTTTTGATTATAATCTGCAATGTATCGTATATAATGATCTAGAATATTGTAAAAATTAATGTAAAAATTAAAAATTACATAATATAAAATTAATATAAAAAATTATATAATAAATTATATAAAAAATTATATAATATAAAATTAATATAAAAAAATTATATAAAATTAATATAAAAAAATTATATAATATAAAATTTATATAAAAAATTATATAATATAAAATTAATATATTTAATATATTTAATTTAATAGGTTTTATACAGATATACATAATATATAAGTATAATTAATTTTTATATATATTGTAATGTATATATTACGAGTATAATTAATTTGTTATCACTTTCTGTGTATTAATGCACGATAAGATGGATATTTTATGACTATTAGGAATTGCGTGAAATTCTTTTACAAATGAATAAAATCTGCGGGTTTTATCAAATACTTTCAATTTTAAAATTAGAAATTATATTATACATTTTAGAAATTATCTTAAATATATTCATTATATCATTAATGACGTCTGGTTCGTTATATTCCATATAGTTGTCTAATTTCTCAAGCATACACAGAAAATTTTCTTCTCCAATTTTTTATCTTCTTCATCTTTCATTTTAATTAACAGATCAACTATTACACACAGGGACTTCGTTTCCCAAATTTCGATCTCAAGTTCCCGCCGCCCAACAGTTACCCAAAGGTCCTCGAACATGTTCTCCACCGGTTTTTTCAATTTCCACCCTTACCAACCCCAATTCCAAGAAGAAGTCAAAGAAAAATCAAAACCAATACGTTTCGAGGAAATCGTTTGAGATACCGGCCTTCGGAGTTGTCTCATCGCGACGTCGCGATTTCGTCGAACGTACATACGTGGAAAGAAACTTGGCCAGATTGATCCCTGGTAGTATTCCTGACCCACGTATCTGCTTCTTCGCCAGCAAATCGCGGCCGATCAATCATCGAAATTTGACGCTTATACGCACGAAAATCTGCCTAACAATGTCGCGGCCCACGGGCCAAGAATGATCGATCGATCGTTCGTTCTCTGTGATTGACTAGCGGCTACCGCGCGAAATACCGCGCGCCAAGGTCGAGAGGTCGGCGCCTAACGCAACTTTCACGTCATTCACGGTCGACTGTGACTAGCGAGAAATACTCCGAGATAAATGGACTCCTGCTAGTTGCGCAAGTTTGTCCGGTTCACTGCGGTGCAAAAATTGAGAGAAAAGTTCTGGGAAATTTGATAGTCGAATTTCTTTGAGATTTGAGATTTATTTACCACCGGTGATCACTGGAAAGTTCAGAAAAGATTCTGGGAAACTTGAGATCCGAGATGTCTGAGATTTGAGATTTACTGTGGTATTCGCTGGAAAAATGAGAAACTTGAGATTCGGAACTTTTGAGATTTGGGATTTACTATGGTATTCACGAGAAAATTGAGAAAAAATTTTGGGCAATTCGAGGTTCGAAATTTCTGAAGATTGAAATTAACTACGATGTTCCGTGGAAAATTGAGAAACTTGAAATTCAAAATTTCTGAAATATGGGATTTATTATACTGTTAAAATTAAAAAAAAAAATTTGTTTCAACACAAAAGAGAGGATTATTCTTATTCACTGAGCTATTTTAATATTAGCCGTCCAGTTACTTTCCAACTAGAACAAGTTACAAAAACCAAAACTCTATCTTTTCTCGCAATTTCTAAAAACTGTATCTTTCCTTACAATTTCTAAAAACCATTTAATTTCTAGAAACCAATTAATTAACCATCTATAGAATCGATACGATTGGCGGAGATAAATTAACATCCCATACAGAGGGGGTTGGAGAAAATAATGGCAGCGTTGCTTACAAACGTGATTAAATTTCAATCTAATTTTAATGGAAATTTGTATCGCGGGGTGAACATAATTTGAAAATATTGAATTCCCCCGGCGTCTCTCTCCGTTATAGAACAAATTCAATAGAAAATGATATTCCGCCGTAATGAAATAATTTAAATTCAACTAGAACGATTCAATTCCGTCGGGTCAGTTTTCAGCGGGTCACGAGTCACCCTAAAACGCGATGAGATTTGCGGGTGGTTGGTCTCGTACAATTATCGTCGGCCGACGATCCGGTCGAGGATCGAGCAGTGGATATTTTCGGGGAGCCGGCGGGACTCTGAAATGGGACAACGGGATTAAGGAGAAATGAAAAAAAAAAAAGAAAAAAAAAGGAAGAAGAAGGAATAAAGAAAAAAATACCGTGGTTTGAGAAAAAGCTAAAAAGCGTAGTAGGCTCGTGGTTTCACGAAGGCGAGCGAAAATTGAGGTTTCACAGAGAGTCGGGGTGAAAAAACAGTGGTTCGAGGGTGAGAGGGAAAGAGGGAAAAGAGCAATGGAGATCCCCCGTGTTCCGTCAGAGCGAAGTGAAATTGAGATCTTACGCGAACGCTGAGCGAAACCCAGGATTTTAAAGTGGCTGGCAGAAAAAAAAAAAAAAAAAAAAAAAAAAAAAAAAAAAAAAAAAAAAAATAAGGAAAAATGGAATCTTTTCGAAAACCATGAAGAGAATGAAAAGCTCAGAAATACGAGGGGAAACTTCAAGTCAAAGACAAGCAGATCAAATTAATAAAAGCGATACCGGCAGATCGGAGGGGATTAACTCGATAATTGCTAATCCTTTTACACAACGAGTGATGATTAAGTTATTGAAACTGGGAATTTTTAACTCGACTCGTCCGGGTGGATCGCCCTTCGAACTTTGCACTTTTCAACTTTGTTATTTAAATACATTTAGCTCGATTATTTGAATTCAAAATGAATTATAACTTATTTTTAATATTTTGTATTTGTTATACATCGTGTTTCATATTTTATAGTTTAGTATATAACGTATTGGTATTTTGGTAAATTAGTTTGATAACTAGTTTACCACGTTACTAAACATTGTTCGGTAAGCTAGACAACATAAAATACATTATTATATCTCACGAAAAGCAGATTTTTGTTCTTCGCCCTTTTCTTTAACCCGTTGGCGCTGGCAACTGGTTGCGCGGACCATAACGAGTGACCCAATCGTATACAGTAATTCGTCGCTTTCTTTTTCTCTCGAACTTCTCGTCGGTACGATATCACTGGATAGAAATTATTAAGAAGTACTATTTATTTAATTTAAGAAGTAATGAAGAATAATTATTAAGAAGTACTAATTTTTAAATTTATTATTTTGCATATTTCGTTTTATTTAAATAGACTTAAATGATATACTAAATATACGATATAAATAATATAATAAATATATGAAAAAATGAATTTTCTCGAGAGGAAAGGCTTAACCACTTGCGCTTTCAACTGATTGCGGACCATAACGAGTGACCGAACCGTATACAGTAATTCGTCGCTTTCCTTTTCTCTCGAACTCGTCGGTACGATATCACTGGATAGAAATTATTAAGAAGCAACGAAACTTATCATTCGTTTCGTTTGGGTTACATTTAAATATATTTAAAACTGAGAAAATGTTGCAACTTGGGACAAAAAATTCTCGACGTGCGTGGCACGTCATTCCAGTGCAAGAGGTTAATTTTATTTTCTACGAGACCAACGTATCTATTATTTGCCCAATAATTTTCCTCTGAGTCGCGAGACGTACGTACAAACCAGCTGATTTCTCTCGTACAAACTAGCTGTTTGGTATGAAATACCAAAACAGCGACTTTACAGAAGCAGAGGACAAATTACACGACAGAATCACGGAAAGCAGAGCAAGAAATACGATTTCAGCCGTTGGTAATTCCCCCGGTAAATTGCTGGAAACGTTTAAAAACTGGTGCAAGTGGGAGGGAAAAAAAAGGGAGAAAAAGGAAAACTCGAATCCGCGTTAGTGGAGAGAAGCTGACCAGCCGAAGAAACGCGGTCGAGCGGATGGTAACGTTGCAGAACACCGTGAAGAATCGGCGCCGCGAGCCATCCGGGGCGAGGGCCACGCTTCGAAATCCTCAGCCGATCGCGAACGAACCGTGAAATCGATGAGACGAAAGTCCGAAACACGTTCGACACGGTCGAAACGTTTACCCCCGGTGAACTGGCGCGACGGTGAATCACCGACGAAAGAGAGAGAGAGAGAGAGAGAGAGAGAGAGAGAGAGAAAGTTCAGTGTGCCTGTGTCTGTGCTTTTGCTTTTTGCGCGAACCGCGTTTCTCGTAGAGTTAACGCGGCCAACTGTGACGATAATGAGAGAGCGATTTCCAGAGAGAGGGAAGGAGAAAGAAAAAAACTGTGGCCACTGCCCAAATTAGAGGCCCACAAAAAAAGGATATTTCTTGAGACGGATGTTCCTGGAAGATCGCGGAATTATTAAGAGATGATGGGGGATTGTGAATTTGTTGGCGAGTTTCGGGACACTGCGGTCGGGGGATGAACTTTTTTCTTTTCTGGTGCCGTTCGAAGAATATTTTTTCAGCGTATTTTTATTACGAACGAGTGGAGGAAACCTGAGGAATTCTTGTGTATCTCTTAACTGTGCTGTGCAACGATAGATAGGCACGTATATCTTTTATGCTAGAATGTTAATGTCAACGATGAAATTAAGCATGAAAACCTTAAAAGCATCAGAGGCATTAAAGTAAAAGAAACAGAAGAACTTTACAATGAAATAGAGTTTATATAAGCTTTCGTTTGTATACTTTATGAAAAATTACAAATATCTCTAATTTTATCATTTTGATCACTTTTGATAGTCCTGACATTAAAATACCCTAGGAAATCACTGTTGATAATAAAAGTGTATGACAGAAGGTCCATCTCTTGGTAGGTAAGTTGAAAAAAGATTAAAAGTCTGAAATCATCCGTTCTCTATTCCATCTATTTACTGCGAAAATGAAAATCTAAACTACTTTAAAACGTCACTACATTATCTAATAAAAAATCAAGTTATTAACCTAATAAGGTTAATTAAAAACTCAAAAAAAAAATCAACCTCCATTTTCGTATTCCTAAAAATGATTGACAACTCTGAAATTATTTGTTCTTATGTCGTCGAAAGTGTAGATCTAAACTACTTTTAGAGTCTCGTTTAACCTCTTGCCACGCACGTCGAGAATTCTTTACTCCAAAATTGTAATATTTCCTCAGTCTCGAGTATATATTTAAGTAAAACAAAATAGGCAAAGCAAATGATAAATTTGTTACTTGTCACTAATTTCTATCTATTGAAATCGTACAGACGAGTTCAAAAAGAAAGCGAAGAATTGTTGGCCACTCGTTATGGTCCGCAATCAGTTGCCAGCGCAAGTGGCTAACAAAATCAAGTTATTAACCACGACCGAAAACCTAACCCAAAGATCTATTCGACGTTCGTCCTCGTATCGTTGAAAATCGCCGAACGGATCGATCGGGAAACGTAGGAGCAAATCGGCCGATTTACCGGGAATCGATGGATTGGGTTGACATTTTCGTCGAGCATCGATAAGACACGCACGATATAATTTCATGCATGCCGTGGCCGGGATAAAGACAGTGATAATCCAGCTTTCCGTGGGCCGGTAATAAGGGGCGAGATTTCGGGCCAGGGCCGGATTAAAGCGCCCCGAGGGAGGGACCCGAGGAACACTTCACCCGAAGAGATCGAGTGGCCGATATCGTGGGTGAACGTCCGATTCCGTTGCTCGATCTCGGATCACCGGATCGCATTATGCCACGGTGAATCTGGCGGGGCCAGGTTTTGCCAGATTCGGGGTAATTCTAAATAATTTCTGCCTGGGTCTGCCTCGCTGCAGCCCGAGGAGAAACGATCGCAACAGTCAGGGACGATGAGCTTTTGATTCGAGTGGTTGATTACGTTCTCCATCTTTCGACCAAGAGACGAGGAATTGTTTCTTTTCTGGCTAGAAGGTTTCGAGTTCTAGCGTTCGAAGTTCGCCGTCGAGAAGAGATTCGATTCCAAAAACATCCAAATGTGATCGCGTGGCTGAATAGTTCGTCGAACTGGAGCTACTTTTTCCGCCGTTTTTTTCGGAGAAACAAAACCCGGTGCACTGTCGGCTGCATAGAGTGCTCACTCCGGGGACAATTCGCGTCTAATCGAGTCCGCACAGCGTCCAACACAATCATCAATCAACGTTCATTCAAGAAACGTAACCACCCGCCGCGAATCTTCGAGCCCTAAATCGCTAGTCATCGGAACGCTGTTCTAACTCGCGGATTTAATCCCGGTGAATCCCGTGGCCCGGGATTCAAAGTACGAGGGCAAACACACACAGAGAGAGAGAGAGAGAGAGAGAGAGAGAGAGAGAAACTATCGAGCGCACTTCGAGTCTTCCCAATTTACGCACCGTGGCGTTCGACGACCGCGAAAGCAGTATTAAATTAAAGCTTCGCGCAGGAGGCCGATGAAACGAAATATATGGCGGGCGAAACTTTGTTACCCGAAACTTTTAATAGCGAGCAAATATCGCCTTTAATCGTTTGCCATTTCAAACCGTTGAAAAGCCGGATTTCCGACTGGTAAATATCGAAATTGTTTAAACAAACGTAATAACTTCAATAATTCGTCGACAAATAAATTAATAAAATTTAAATAACGCTTCGAAATTTCTTATTTGCTCGTTGCATTATGGTATACCAAGTATCATGATATCAAGTGTTGCAAATTGAATTTAATACAAGAACTGAGAAAGGGAATTAAATAATTAATCTTCTAAGTATTTAAGTGGTATTTAAATTCAGACCTTGTTTTTACTATGTTGTGCATTTAAAAGAGGACGGTAGAATGCCACAAGCGGTGTTATAATATTAAATTCAACAAGATTAATCGAAATTTGTTCATTCAAAAAATTTAGTTCAAATCTAATTAAATTCAGCTCTTACTCTTATTATTTACTGTTGTTTATTAAAAAGACGACAGTAGGATGCCTCGAATGATATACTTTGATACTAAATTCAGAAGATTAATCGAAATTTGTCCGTTCAAAAAACGACGTTCCAAATCTATTCAAATTCAGCAATTACTTTCATCGTGCCGTTTATTATAACTTGAAAATTAATCGAAATCTATTCACTTGATCATTCGCACGTTTAATCCGACACGGAGTAGACTCGAGTACATATTTTTCACCATCAGAAACCAGCCGCGTAATTTCCATTTTTCATTCCTCCTTTCTTTTTTCTTCCCTTTTTTTTTCTCTCTCTCTCGCGCTGCAGAGCTCTCGCATATGCGGGCCGAATATCGCTATTGACTTCGAACCAGGTGGTAACATCGCCTCGAGCCACCGAATTCGCGGCGTTGCGCGAGCAAGGAGAGAGAAAACAAAAAAAANAAAAAAAAAAAACCGGAAAAAAAGGAAAGAAGAAGGCGCGTTGCTTTCGAGAGCCACCTGCAGCAACGAGAACCTTTCGGGGAGAGTGACGATGAATGGACAGAACATGCGAGCATTCATCATCCTCGATCGCGAAATGGATCGCGGGAATGGCCAGGGGATCGAGCCACACCAAGAGGAAGGGTGAGGGGAGGGTGATCTTAACGCCGTCGTGAAAGCGCCGATATATACCGGCTGCAACTTTTCCACGGCGAAAAATCGAATATCCCGGGACAAACGGGTATTTATTGGGATCGGCGTGAATAGGGCCAACTATCGGTGTCGGGTAGCCTTCTTCCACTGGGTAGCTACTACCTCGAGGTAGTACCCTCTTCCACCAACGGCCAAGCCCACGAAGGGCCCTCCGCCTCTTGCCCTTCGTTATTTCCAACCTCGCCTTTCACTCGGGCAAACACAAAGCCGGCCCCGATTTTCTCCATTTCCCCTCTCTTTTTCCACGGTTGCCTGTTCCTCGCCGGTTGGCTGCGCGATGCAGCTGTATCCGGGGGCCGGTCCAATATGCCGTGGAAATTGGGTAGACATTGGAAATGAATCGGAAGAGCAAATAACGGCAGGGTTCGAGCGTGCAACTTGCAGAGAGGCAGAGACAGAGAGAGAGAGAGAGCGAGAGAGAGAGACAGAGAGAGAGGGTGGCTGCAAGTTCAGAGGGGAAGCAAGCCGGCCTTTGTGCGGAGCAGAGGCTCGAGTGCACTTGCACGAGGAAGCGCGGAACACGATTTCACCGCGCTCGGCTCGCGATGGATACTCCACCACCCCCTTCTGCCATCCCCCGGTGATTCCACGAGCACCCTCAATCTGACTGATCTAGACTCTCGCTGATGATGCGATGTTCGTTCGATTTCTCCCCTCCCTGCGCGCGCGCGCGCGCGCGTCGCTCCGGATCCATCGCGCGGGTCCATCGGAACGCGTTAAACGCTGCTGATTGAATTTGAAGCGGGCGAATGGGCCCGGAAGTGGCGAGAAGATCCGCCGCCACATTTCGGTCGATTTGTTTGTTGTTCGCTTCTTTTTTTCTCTCTTTTTTTTTTTTTTTTT
>NW_025109627.1:175645-193064 GCF_011392965.1 Frieseomelitta varia
TGAGGACACGTGGGGCGAATCAGCGAGGCGCGAACGATCGGTTAGGATCGGATGAATTGGAGCGTTTTCCGTGGAGTTCCGGTAAAAAAAAAAAAAAAAAAAAAAAACTGTTTCGTTACGATTCGATTTTGATGAAATTTCCTGTAAATGATTTGTCAACTGAACTTTGGTGAATCTTGTATAAATAAATCTGCTGACTTGGGTCTTTTATAATGTGTGAATTGAATTTTGCTGAATTGTCTATGAGTACTGTTGAATGATGGTCAACGTTTCTTTTTTATTATTATTCTCTCGATTATAGTGTTTGCAGTATCTTGCTACTGTAGAGTGATATTAAATAAATAACAAACGAATTAAATTTTGCAGAATAGTCTACGAATGTTATGAATTTCATAAACTATGAATATTATGAATTTTCTGTGAATTGAATTTTCTGAATTGTCCGTAAATATCCGATAAACATAAATTTTCTATTATCGTTCCCTCGATTATAATATTTGTAACATCCTGCTGCTTTGCTTTAATATCCTTCTGCTATGGTAATATTTAAAAAAAAATAGCAAACGACGAACATCTAAATACGTTTTCGAAGCGGACCGGCAATTTCTCGAAAAATGTTCGACTTACGTTTCCACTTTCTTTCGGTTGCTTATCGGTGAGAGAGATCGCAGCCAAGGCGAAATTCGAGGCAAAACTCGAGGGTTCTTTAATTAAAAGAGACCACGCGCCATCATTTTTTCGAGGAAATTTTGTTTCCACCGAGCACCACCGGAGACGAGCTTAATTTATTTCAATTTCTAAGGTTGTATCGTTTTAATTAATTTCGTACCACTTGTTTCTTCTTCTTCTTCTTCTTCTTCTTCTTTCTTTTTCCTCTACTCCCCTTCTTTTCCTTTTACCTGCACACGGCGAGCGGCCGAGTTTGACTTTTCCAAATGAAAGAAACCGCGTAATTATTTTACAACATTCATTTCTTTTTTCTCCTTCTCTCGACGACGGCCATGTTAATAAATCGACGAACATTTCGTAAAAAGAAAAAAAGAAAAACACGCGACACGCGCCTAAAAAAGTTTCGAGTTTCTTTAATTAAAAGAAACCACGCGAGTTTAGTCTTGCGCGAATTTAACTACGAACACCGTCGTCCTTGGTTCGAGACGCGTGTTAATTAATTAATTATGAAACTGACGAAATTGCTCGATTGATGGAATAAACAAAGTAACATCGGTGAAACAATATATACAGGTATCATTAATGAAAAAATAAAGAAGTTTAATGACAGTGTCCTATACATCGATCGTGTAAAATTATTTCGTCGACAGTTTTTTCCATTTTGAATTCCGTTACAGAATTAATTAAATCGATATGTTGATATTCGACATAAAATCAAGATGTTGATAAAATTTTACGCGACTATCCACTGTTACGAATATATTAAAAAACATATTAAGAGAAACTTAGACGAAACTTTCTACTCGAAATTTCTAGAAAGATCTATAAAAAAAAAAAAAAAAAAAAAAAATGTTAAAAATATTAATCCCGTCAATTTTCCTTGTAGATTTCAAAAATTTCTGATTTCTCACGCTTCTCGCGAGACTTCGTCTCGTTAAAATAAAACATAACGGCGGAAGTTTGCACGCAGTTCAATGCAGTTACCAACAATCTCTTCAACATTTTTCCACACGACTGACCGCGAGTTTCTGAAAAAGCGAGTCGCGACTAGTTCGCTGAAAGAGTTTCCTGTGAAAGTCGAGAGAGAGTGAGAGAGAAAGGGGGAAAGCGAAGAAGGTAAACAGGAGCGGAATTCATAAAGTGGCTCGGAAGGTTTGTCCGCATAATGCGCAGCCAAGAAGCGGAGGTGCTAGACCGACGTGCTCGACCCCGCTGTTAGTCACCAGCAATTACGCGTTAATGCCTTTAGTTAACGTGTTAATTATTTACACGAGACGAGATCGCGGTCTTAAGGATCCCGAGAGAGAGAGAGAGACAAAGAGAGAGAGAGAGAGAGAGAGAGAGAGTCTGGCAAGTCTCTTCGAAACGAGAGACCCTCTCGCACGCGTGAAACTTAAGAAACATCAACCGGAGAACAGGTGTCATTTGTCTTCTAAATTTCATTGGATACTCCTCCACGCATAGGATGTGCGTTACGCGTAAAATTTTCCCTCGGTGCAGCTCGCGGGATAAAATACACAGGGAAATGTAGAACGAACGTAATGGAAAGACGGGGAAACAGAGCGGGAAAATGGAGAACGAAAGGAATGGGAGTGGAAAGTGCGTTTGGTTCAATTGGAGCATGCCGGTAGGAAGTAGATTCGTACGCGATGGCCAGACGAGAGAGTCAACTCGGTTTCATCGAGAGTAATCGTTTGGTTTCCAAATGGATCGAATTATCCAGTCGTTATATGTTAATAACGAGACGAAGAATTTCAGACTAGATAATTTCTGACAATTTCGCGAAAGTAAAATTGAACTTTTTGACATTTTTCGGGAAACAGACTCGGCAAATCTTTTTCAACGGGAGGGAGAAACTTTTCGAAAACGAATGTCCCCCCTTCCACGGCAGATTTAATTTCAACCCATAATTTCGTTTCCCTACCCTAATTTCTGCCACCGCCATTAAAATATTAAATTTCATCCGCAACCTCTCGACACATCTCTCTCTCTCTCTCTCTCTCTCTCTCGAAAATATTTCCCTAAATACGATACATATGTAATATATATAAAAAAGAAGAGCAAAGTTAAGATTTTAACAGGGAAAATTGAATTTTCTTCGAAAACTCTACGTTTTCCTCGTCAGAGGAAAAAAGCTGAATTTACAGCACGCAAATGGGATTTTGGCAAACACTTTTGAAAGAAAAGAAAAAAAAAAAAAAAAAAAGAAAGAAAATGAAAATTCCAACATCGTCAGAAAGATCGAGAGTGTTGGAAAAAGCGGTGGCCGGTTCGATAAGTCGTTTATGCAACGTTCCGAAATAATCCGGGGGCGATTCTACCGGCGCTCGCTTATCGGCCCGATCGATCGCCGCTATGAAAATTGAATTTTTCTCGTGCCGGACTTTCGGCGAGTTTTCCCTATTTCACGTTCGTCGAAACCGGCGAAACCGGCGAAACTTCGCAACGCGTAACTGATGGCCACGATCGTTCAGTGTCGCGCGAGGACATTAAATTAGACATCATTACGAAGTTGCCGCGCGTGCGTGTACAAATGATTCATACGTCGCCCGGGGAGCTCCGTATCAGGATACATACTCTTCTTGACGTTGCATCGTCGTTATCAGGCAGACGCCACGGCCACTGCGGTGATTAACGATCGACAGGTCGCCCTGTGAATTTTAATCGATCTATCGCGTCTATGTATATCTCCGAGCGACGTCGATCCGACTCGCACAGTTGATTTTCCCTCTGGCTAGTTTTCGAAATATTCTGCGCGAACGTACGAAGAAAAATTGAAAGCGAATTTTTCTATGTTTTCGCGAAACTCGGATTTTCGTTCTCTGATTTCACAAATTTTTCCTTTTTCTTTTTAAGTATCACCTTTTTTTTTTTTAGCTTTCAAATTATTTTGTTGGAAACGAAAGTTTTTATGCAAATGCAAATTATAGTATATAAAATATTAGTTTTAAAATACTATGGTATAAAATACTTATAGTATAAAATAGTAATTATAAAATACTAGTTATTTAGCAAATTATATCAAAATTTCTACATAAAATGCTAATATATAGAATAAAATACTATTTTTAGTAAATTATATGAAAATTTCTACTTAAAATGCTAATATATAGAATAAAATACCATTTTTAGCAAATTATATGAAAATTTCTACATAAAATACTAATATATAGAATAAAATACTATTTTTAGTAAATTGTATGAAAATTTCTACATAAAATGCTAATATATAGAATAAAATATTATTTTTAGCAAATTATATGAAAATTTCTACATAAAATGCAAATATATAGTATAAAATACAATTTTTAGCAAATTATATCAAAATTTCTACATAAAATGCTAATATATAGTATAAAATACTATTTGTAGCAAATTATATGAAAATTTCTACATAAAATGCTAGTACATGGTATAAAATACTATTTTTAGCAAATTATACCAAAATTTCTACATAAAATGCTAATATATAGTATAAAATACTATTTCTAGCAAAATATATCAAAATTTCTACATAAAATGCTAATATATATAGTGTAAAATACTATTTCTTAGCAAATTACATCAAAATTTCTACATTTTCTGATCTATTTTCCATTTACGTCACTGAAATGTTGATTTCGAAGACAACGAAAAGCTTCTCTTCCCATGAGAGATGTTCAAATGAAAATTTTTCATTTCCATAGGAATGAATCGTTCGTTCATACACATGGGAATGCATAGAATAAACATTCGACCAGACTATCGAATGAAACACATTTCGTAAAAGATATCTTTGCGTCGCCTTGAGTAGCTTCGTCAGCAACTTCGACAAGGAATTTTCACTTGGCACATCAACTTGTCACAATAATTAGAACAATCAGTCAATTCCAACGAGCATCAACAATGTTATTAAATACTCGTCGCAGAAAAGCAATTTTACTCGAAGCGGATCAGACGTTGCCACTTGCAATTAGCGATCGGTGGACGTCTCGATCAATCCGGAGCAAAGTCGACAAGCTTGAGACTGTTTCGTAATCGAGACAATTTTTCCCACTCGCGAGAGGTCCCGTTAACGAGATTACGAGCATCGGGCGAGTAATTTCATCGTAACTGGCTCGGCCAGTAACCGATCGTCCCGTTACTCGCGCCAATTTCGCGACAGGACGGGAATTTCCTGGAAATTGAAACTCATTTTCAATCGTAGAGCCAACACCGTGAATAATCAGCTCTGTGTTTCACCTAGCAGAGAACGAGTGCGTGCCTAGGTACGCCCTCTATAACGCGCGACACGCGTCCAATGATCCAGTTGCACCGAGTCGCAATCAACACGACGCGACGCGTTAATTAGTATATCGGCTCAATCCGAATGAGAATTTAAATCGCTTCAGTCTCGTCGATTTGTATTTTATTTCGAATGGCCAAACAGGCTCGTGGGAATTTCGCCAGGGTTTGTCATTAGTTGTTTACCGATTTTTATGAATTTCGAGCGGTGAATAATGCTCGTCCCAAAAAATGTGAAATCGAACTTGAATCATGACAGGTATCCAAACGACGTTCAATGTTAATTTCGAAATTCAGTGTTTTCTGGTTGAATCACCTCGTAACGATAGAGAAACTTTATTTCATCTGCATTTTGTTTTATACATATGCACGTATCTCTCCGTATAGCAAAGTTCTATGAATTACATTAAAAGAATCAAAAGTCACGTCTCGTCAAGTGTTATTTCTAACTGCAAGGAGGGAAAGATGGCGGAGATATCCATGAATTATACACCGTGGTTACGAAGACTGAAATTTATCTTCATTTATTTTTAATTTCACGAAGACCGAGAATCTCCTCATTTTTACTCGAGTATTTCTAATCCATCAAGTCGTTGAAGAAAAATTTGCCACATCCTCAAAGAGATATCTCTCTTTTTCTTCCCAATTCGAATTTAATATTCAACCAAGTTTCCTGCGGCCCAAATTTTCTATCTGTAACTTTTGTAATTATTAAGTCGCGTGAATATCAAAGAATATCCTTGCTTTTGTTTTATTCCAACGTCAATATTTATCTTTAATTTCACCAAGACTAAGAAAACTCTCATTCTTTTCCTTAGAGTAGTTTTGATCCTTAGAATTTTAATGTCAAAGGAAAAATTTCTTTTTCTTAATTCGAATGCAAACCTCCAGCTCATATTTTTCGCACTTGTTCTATAATCACCGAACATTGTTCTATAATTATCAAACAAAGTTACGTAACTTGCACGTAACTTTGTTTCTTCCTCGCTCCAACGTCAATATCTAATTTTCATTGAAAATTCAAATTCAAATTTAAACCAAACTCTCTCTCTCTCTCTCTCTCTCTCTCTCTCTCTCTTTTTCTGAACAAACAGAACTCTGAACAAAAAATTCGACGTCTTATCGCCAAACCAAAGTTCCCCATCGCTGGAACATTGCAAACAAGTAAAACGCTGGCTGGGGCAAAAGACAATCAGATCGTTTAAACAAATCCCTGCCTTACCAGCTGACGAACCTTCCACCTCTTCCACCCCGAGAAGGAAAGGGTTCTTTGAACCCGTTGACGAAGTGGCTTTTCATCGTGATGCCAAGTCAGCCATCGGGAGGAGCGTCTTCGTTCGATAAGACACGACCGAAGCATTTTTCCACGTGACAAATTGACGGCAGCCGTCGATCCATGGCAATGGATCTCGAGGAACGAATCTCGCGAGTGTGCGCGCGAGAACCGTGACAGAAGAGTTAGAAAACGAGCATTCCAGGCCACGGTGTGGTGAATAGTAATCTCTCTCTCTCTCTTTCTCTCTTTCTCTCGCTGTCTCTCGTCCAGCGAGAGTCACGTGCTTCCGCGTTGGCGCGCGGAGACCCGTCACGATATTCACCGAACGTAAAAACGGTAATGAGCCCGTCAATTTCGAGCTCGAAGCGGATAAATCATGCAGCGACAGAGCCGCTGGATACGTGATTTCGTCGGTTTCTTTCGAGGATTCTTCCTTTCTCTCGTACTTTCCGCGGAGAGATTCTCCGGGCGAGACGTGACGAATCGGCACCGTGCGATTCTCCGCCAGGAATCGAAATCGCTTCCATGAATAATTATCGGCCAACGTAAGATAACAGGCGGATTCTACCTAGTGCTGCTACTTTGAAACCGGCGCGGTTGAATTTGATTCTTTTTGGCCTAATGAAAATCCGGCACGGAGTTTCGTTCTTGTAGGTTCTCGGTTCGTTTGAGGTAATTAAGTTGGAACGGTCGAATCATGGAGGTAACGAGGGAATAAAAGTTGGATCAGTCGGCTCCTAGAGTCTTTTTAAATAACTCCTAATCCTGCGGATTTTTATCAGATGTATTCTAATCGTATAATGGTTTCGGTTGTACAGATTTTGCACAAATTTCTCTTTTTTTTTCTTTTAAATTGTACAACGGATTTTTTCCCTCTGTTTAGGTTAGATTTAGGTTTAGGTTTAGGTTAGGTTCCTTAAAAATTGCAATCACAATTATACAAATTAGGTTTAGGTTTAGGTTAGGTTCCTTAAAAATTGCAATCGCAATTATACAATAACAAAGTAACCTCTACAGTTTTAGAAATTTCAACAGTCTTAGAAAAAAAGAAAAAAAAAATTAAAAGAACTAAAAAACGAACTAAAAGACGAAAATTCGAGAGAAGGATAATTAACAATTGAGAAGTATTATATTTTATCAATTCCCTCTTCAAATGCATCGTCGAACTAGCGAACGCATAATACGTGCTCGTTCATTAATTAATTACTAGCCAGATTAATTAGAAGTTTATTGGAAAGACGAACATATTTTCTTTTTTTTTTTTTCGGACAACGTAATAAGACAAATGCTGTGTTGGTCATCAGTGATACTGTTCTTCGAACGCGAGGAGCAAGCGAAACGAGAAGCTGACATACTAATTAATGAAGAAGCATGGGACGAGTGGCGCGATGGGAAATACGACTAGAACATTGGTTACTCGGTTTCCTCTGTAATTAACCTTGTGCCGGTGTTATTATGCATCAGCATCTCCATTACGCGGATATTACTCGCATTCCTGATCTCCCGGATATTGGGGATACGTTTGCCAGATATCGCGGACCATTCGTCCTTTAACCTAGTCGCACTTTTCGATCATTTTTGCGATCGATTCGCGAGCTAGTGACTTTCGCGAAAAAACGTAAAATACGAAAATTGGAGTTGAAACTGAGAGTCGACGTTTAACATTCAAGTCTCAAGTTTAAATTTCGCGCGCAGCTTCGAAAACGTACAGCGTACTAACTTGGAATTCGAAATTCAAGTTCAAGAAAAAAGATTTCAATTTAATTCGAATTTTTTTCAATTTGACATAATTTAACTCGAATCTCGGTACGAAATTTCAAACACGACTTGCAATTTCACGACTTCTAATTGATGTTCAATTTCAGTGTGACAGTAACTCAAATGTTGGCACAGCGATGAACAGATGCATCAATCGCATTTCGAATTCAATCCAAAGATTCTGGACGTTTCGCAGGCCGCGAAACAATGCAGTCATCAAACCTAATTAAACCTAATTAAACGTTAATGAAGCCCTATTTACCACCTATGAATCACTCGGCGCTTCGTAAATCAGATCAATCTTCGTCAAACAGCCTCGTTACGTCTCGTTTCGTTTCCTCACGGTATTGAGAAACGACGAAATGATTAAAACGAAACGATTCGATGACAATTGCTAAATAATAATATAATATTTGTAAAATACTGATATTAAATATTTGCTTGCAATATACAGCTTTCGATGTAAAATATATGAGTCGATATTAATGCTACAAGTGGAATTATATGTTACAGGAAGATGGTGAATGGTAAAAATTAAAATTAACGCAATAATTTATTTAACGGTGCACTTGCACGAGAAAGATTTGAAAATAATGAATTCCTTTATAATGCAAAAATTAAGATTCGATTTTGTTCGTAATTTGTTTGAATATATCGTTTCATGAAAATTTATCAACGTTTAAACTTGGGAACACTTATAAAAAATAAAAAATGGTTTTTTAAATATATCGTTCAAACAAATGATTTTAAAATAATTTCATCAATTTGCACAGAAACGATATTTTCAATAATTCGACAAAATCTCTCAACTTTGAGGGTAGTTTTCACCCCTCCGACATCGACGATTGCCGACAAAAAAAAAAGAAAAGAAAAATACGGTTCAAATATTTTTCAAAAAACTACATTTCATACCAAATTTCATTAAAATCGGTGATGCACATTTGTTAGTTCAAGAAATAATTGTCACAATGTTCATAGAATTCGATCGACCACTTGTCCGACAGTAACCGTCTCACTTAATTTCCTTAATCGAATATCCTTATCGAGAAACGACGAAATGATTAAAATAATAGTGTTCGACCAAGTAATAATAAAAGCAATATCAAACAGTCGCTCTCTGAGAACAAACATGTAAGAACACAGGTAAGGAAGAATTCACGCAAGACAACTCGCTTTAGAGATTTAGCAGTTGGACAGGTCGCGAAGTGCCGGCAGCAGTCGACCGTGAACAACCGAAGCGACAAAGTCCAAGGCTCGAATATCTCCAACGATAATCGAATAACGGCGATAGAATCGATCAGGTAATCGTTAGCAGTTAACCAGGACAATGGAAAGGAACGAATTTCGGCTCGGAACGATTGTTTCACGGGAGGGAAGAGAAAGCTGGCGAGAGAGAGAGAAAGAGAGAAAGAGGGAGAGAGAAGACGGGAAACAACGGCATTCAGACGAATGCCGCGCATTCCACGGATGCTTGAAACAGAATATCTGGCTCTCAAGAGAGACAAACATCGACCGGATCGGTTCCCGAGGAGTTTCGTTCGCGCGGTCGTTCGCTTCCTCTCCTGGAAGACGTCATTGCATTCTGATCGTGGAATCTTGGGATCTATCGAACACGGAGAATTTATAGGAGCCCGCATGTAAAACGTTACCCGACCAGCCAAGTGTCCCGATGACATTCTCGTTGCTTGGGAATTTAATTAATTCAGCCCCAGCTCAGCTGTTCGTTCGTTCGGTCGTTTCACGACTCATCGATCGAACGATTCCACAACGATTGCACGCGCTTGAAGAATTAATTAAACACGTATCGCGCGATTATTGGAGCTCGCGAGAATTAACTTTCGCTGAATATCGGATGGTATAGGCTTGTCGACGAAGGTTAGTTTGTCATTGTGACGAGGTCTTCGTTTGATTTAACCTCTTGCGCCACGCACGTCGTGTTTGTTCCAAATTTTTTTGTTCCAAAATTGTAACATTTTTCTCAGTCTTAAGTAAAATAATAATAATAGTTTCTCAGTATATTTAAGTAAAATAAAATAGGCAAAACAAACGGGAGATTTATTACTTCTTAATAATTTTTAATCCAGTGATATCGTGACGACGAGTTCGAAAAGAGAGCGACGAATTATTGTATACGGTTCGGTCACTCGTTATGGTCCGCAATCAGTTGCCAGCGCAAGTGGTTAAAGGCGTAGAAATTTTCGCACCGTGAGCAACGTCTCAAAGATATTTCAGAGTTAAGATAAGGAAAGAAAATGAAAGTGCAACTAGTGCAACAGTGATGATTAATCTCTCGTTCTAGATCTTTCTGCAGAAGTTAGATTCTGAAACAGACGTTAGGGTCGACATTATTCCACAGTTTGCGCTGATTCGTAGCCGAATAAAATGATAAATATCAGAAATGACACCAAGCGAGAATTAACGAACTTTTACGTTACTTTTGAGAAAGAAAGCGTTCGGGTCTATGTGTAAGTATATATCTATGTGTAAGTATACGTATCCAGAATTCACAATGGAAATTTCGAACACGATATTTACATATTGAACAGGTAAGATCATGCGTTCGACGTTCTCATGCCGGCGGCACTCTGGCATTACGTTCAATAAACGCGCGCGCGCACAACGAAACGGTTAAATGATAAAAGTACAAATGAACAGCTTGCAGATTGAAATGTAATTCCCTTGTGTGACATGCCCCTCTTCGGCTCGTCTAACGGCGAAGCTCCGCGCACCAGGCCACACAAGAGCTCGTCGAAAGTTCTCGTCCAACCCCATCCTGTCCCTACAACTACACGCTCACTCCTCCGACCTGACCTCCGCACTCCTGACATCTAAAGAACAGGTCTCGTCGAAGGTAAGTAAGACGCATTCCATTTTCCTTGCCATTTCGCCAGATGGAACACTGATCGCGGACCATAACGAGTGACCAAACCGTATACAATAATTCGTCGCTTTCTTTTTCTCTTGAGCTCGTCGATATGATATCACTGGATAGAAATGATCGAAAAGTAATAAATTTATTATCCGTTTTGCCTTGGTTACATTTAAATATATTTAAAACTGAGGAAATGTTGCAATTTGGGACAAAAGAAAATTCTCGACGTGCGTGGCACGTCATACCAGCGCAAGACCGTGGTAGTCTCTTTATTCGTGAAAGAAATTTTTCAACTCGAGTTCTCGACAATCTTCGAGAACGAAATCCTTGTTCTTTCACTTGCTACGTTTGTGTGAAAACAAACTTAACGTAGGAATTCGCAGTTCGAAATAAGACCATCGTTGGTTACGCGACTTTTATTTATGAAGTTGCAACAGTTTCGAATATTAGACAATTTCTCATCGAACGTGCGTATATATATATATATATATATATAAAAAATCTAGCACGAAAGATCAATCATCGCTGACTAGTTGCTTTTTTTTTCTTTCCTTATCTTTCCTCTGAAATATCTTTGCCGAGACGTTGTTCACGATGCGAAAATTTCTACGCCTTTAACCACTTTGCGCTGGCAACTGATTGCGGACCATAACGAGTGACCGAACCAATACATACAATAATTCGTCTATCTTGAACTCGTCGATGTGATATCACTGGATAGAAATGATCGAGAAGTAATAAATTTATTATTTGTCTTGCCTATTTCGTTTCACTTAAATATACTCGAGACTGAGAAAATATTACAATTTTGGAATAACAAAAAAATTCTCGACGTGCGTGGCACGTCATTTCAGCGCGAGAGGTTAAGACGGTATAACTTTCGATATTCATTTTTATTTTTTACGTCGTGTAACACGGTAAAAAATAGCAAGTACAAGTACAACGAGCCAGACTTCGATGCTTACGTTCTTCTACATTGCTACGAGCTACATTAATAATAGTTTCGCCAGAAAAAGCCCGTCTCGCTTTTATTACGATATCAACCCTTTGTGGGACGAAACCCAAACGATATTCGATGGAACATCGATATTTCGGTACAAAGCAGCGACGAGTCAGAGGTCAGCCTCAAATATGTCGCGGAATTCTTTCAATAAATTAATAACCGAGGCGGTGGTTCGACGAGAGGAGAGATAAATGTGTATCCCTTTAATTTAAATACATTGGAAACTCTTCTGAAAATAATACGTTATACGAATATAATATAATATAATTCAAGAAGTCCGTGAAAGAGAATGTCGTATTTAATTTAAATGCTTCTTCTTGCATTCGTATTTGTGTCGGAGTATTAGAAGCTGATAGAAACAACCGTTTCTGAAACAACGACGCAGCCTTTGACTTTATGAATCGAAAATTGGGTCACGAGTAGCCCGAACGAGCCTTTTTCTCTCTCTCTTTCACTCTCAAAGGAACTTTTGATCAAAACAAGAAGAAAACGTGAGAAAACCTTGTTTAAGCTACATCCATGAAAAATATTAAGAACGAGAAGGAAAGAAAGAAGCGGCAGATGTTCTCGGATACATGGGCACAGGGTCAAAGAGATGGCAGAATCGAGAGGACGTGAAAAGCATATGGATATACACTGTCGTTCAAAAAGGTATGTGCCTACGTTTACTAATTTTACGAGACCTGTACTACACTGTGTAATATACATCACTATCGCTAATTATCAACAAATTTCTTTACGAACACACGTGACATACCTATTCAAAATTTAGAGCGTGTTTAATGTAACTTTTTCCACTAATATTTTATATTACTCGTAACATCGTTTCATTTCATTTGGGAGGGGCATTTTATTCGTAATATTATTTTATTTCAACACCACGATTTATTTTATAATATTGAATAATGAACAATATTTATTCCCGAGACGCACGCGATGAGAAGAATACACAAGATCATTTCTAAGAAATTTAACAAATTATTGATAAAACGTAGCACAATCTGGAATGAACCAAAATTTACTTGAAACTTGCTGCAACGAAGAAACCGTCCGCGTACTTTTGAACGGTAGTGTACGCGACGCGAGAGCGGCTGCCACACGTTCGTAGTCCCGTTTCACGCATCTTCGCACACGCAGGAAACAAGCACCGCGAGGTAATTAGCAATTTACTAAGCAGCATTTTCACAGATACAGAGAAGACGCGGCTACCAACTGAAAAGAGCTCTCGGCGTCCTCGAAGGACGTCTGGCCTCTTCGTTTCATCCCTGTCGCTCTCTCCGCGTGACAAGGTTAGTCGATCCCCATTCTTCCCCGTCTTTTGTATCCTTTCTCGCCTGTGAAATGTCCCCCTCTCCTCCTTCTTCTAAAGGCTCGGACCTTCTCTCTGGCTCGTTTCACACCCCTTCAATCTCTCCAAACGCAACCTTCGACCGTGCGTTTCGAACCCAGTTCCCGGTCCTTTCCTACAAGTCCTTGTCGGCTTTTTGTCGACGACCGGTGACGAGCTTGCACCACAGCGACCAGTGTATATGTCGTTACCGACCGAAATTGGCCCAACTTTAAATTGGCGAAAAGTCGGCTTTTTCATGGGTCGGATATTTGCTGGGTCGCGGGTCGGGATTGACAAGGACGAGGTCGAGGAACGTGGAGGGGAGTTTGAAGGCAGCTTCTTTTTCCCCCGGCAAGATTCCCTCCCCTCCTACTCCGGCAGTCGAGAGTTCCAACGGCTCGCGAGTGGACTGCGGACTTTTGTGCACTCGCGCGAGATTCAAAAGCGCACAAAATACGCGGCACTGATATTTAACCACTTGCGCTGGAATAACGTGCCACGCACGTCCCGAGAATATTTGGCGGAAAATGGCGATATTTTCTCAGTTTTAGGTACATCGAAGTATACAAAGTATACAAAGTATACAAGTATACAAAGTACAAAGTACACAAGTATACAAAGTACAAAGTACACAAGTATACAAAGTACAAAGTATACAAGTGTACAAAGTGCATAAGTACACAAAGTACACAAGTACACAAGTACACAAAGTACACAAGTATACAAAGTACACAAGTATACAAAGTACAAAGTACACAAGTACACAAGTATACAAAGTACACAAAGTACACAAGTATACAAAGTACATAAGTATACAAAGTACACAAGTATACAAAGTATACAAATATACAGAGTACACAAGTATACAAAGTACACAAGTATACAAAGTACACAAATATACAAAGTACACAAGTATACAGAGTACACAAGTATACAAAGTACACAAGTATACAAAGTACAAAATTATACGAAGTACACAATTATACAAATATACAAAGTATACAAGTATACAAAGTATACAAGTATATAGAAGTATAACCCAGACAAGACAAATGATAAATTTATTACTTCTCAGGAATTTCTGTAAGAAAAGAAGACGAATTATTACATAATTGGTTTGGTCACTCGTTACGGTCCGTGAACCAGTTACTAGCGTTTAATATGCACATAAATATATACAAAATGCTTTTTAGCTGCGTGGCACAACCTACTTTCTGCGAACTTTCGTCATCGAGAGAAACTATCGTAATTCTTTTTTTTTTTTTAAATAATGTCGGTGTGATTTTTCTTGGACGTACGGAAATCTCGAAGCGTATGAATTTATTCCATTATATCCTCGGGACGTGAGGTAACAATCGTCGAACGCAAACAGAATTACAAATCGGGCACATTGTTCGATATTCTCTTCAACTTTTGACAACTTTTGAATTCTGACAGCTTCTTTATCTATATATTATATTTGCTACTGTCGCTCGTTACTTTCTTTATCATTATTGTCATATCGTTCGTTACTTGGATACAAAAGATTGAATATTACACGAGCGAAACAATAAAACACGACAACCGAGAAAATTTTGCTTGCAACGAATCCCTTTGTTTGCCAGCATGCAAATTTTCGGCGGGCAGAAATGCGAATAAAAACGCGAGGCAGAGAGAGAAAGAGGGCGAAGTTCCAGGCTCGAAAACGTTTGATAGGCAAATTTTTATCATATACGTTTCTGTTAATCGCCGTCGACGCGGTTCCATGTGCACGTGAATTTCAAGCAACTTTTAACGCGACCCAGGGCGCGTTCTCCCCGTTGAACCTCAGAACGGCGAAAGAAGGTTCGTTAAACGAAGTCACAGCTTCTAATTAAACGTTCCTCAAACGTAGGCACTTAAACGGTTCCTCTACAGCCGCCTCCGTAACTCCGTCAAGATTCCTTCAATTATTCGTGCTGAATTTTTACTTCGGGCCGTGCGCATTCTGCAGACTCGCGCGTCTTTACGCGACGATCGAATCATAAAATTTTCCATCAGAGACGTTGAAAAAAAAAGAAAAAGGAAAATGAGAAGAACTTTAGAATACGATTTTATTTGTATATTTCAATTTTCATTAAATTATATGGAATTTTTTTATTAGATATATTATATATTATATGTATATTAATAAATTATTAATTTAATTAAATTTTATTTATTTTATTAGTGTTAATAATCCAAATTTAGGAAAAATGATCATTTAAAAATACGCTGCTTCATATTAAAATTATAAATTATACTAAAAATATTGAACACAAAAAGTCAAGTATGTGATCGTTATAAAATAGTTACACATTTTTTACAATATAGTTTTATAAAAATTGTAAGTTTTACAGTTTTAAAATTATACATTTGGCTAGTTTGACCATTTTAGCAATTTTAATATTAAATTCGCTGGAAAACTTGTTCAGGCAAGTATTAAAGATAGAAAACAAAATCAATTTTGATCGTTTGCTACTGAATCAATTTCTCAAACCCAATAGTAAGACGATGACACATGAATAAAAATACCTTTGGAAAATATTTAGAACATACACTGTGATATTTATTGCGAGCTTTGAAACCGTTCATCCGTTTGGTGTTTCGACATCCTAACGTCACCAGCTAATTCTAAGATTTTATTGTACAATCGCGGGAAATGAAGTTCGCATGTTAGGCTATCGCAACCTACGTAGCTCGTCGAAGAATGTCAAACAGAAGAGATCCAATCTCGGCTGACAATTATTCAAATAAAACTTGCTCAATTTCCGAGAACGAATCTACTCGTGTGACTTCATTTTTACGCAATTTCATCTCTTTTATGTTTCACCGACACATTAACAAAATTAGGCCCTCGAACAAAGCACGACGAGTCAAAAAAAAAAAAAAGAAAAAAGTATTGGTTATACCTAGTATTTTTGACAATCTGAAAATTCTGAACAATCTGAAATTGCTACTGTGCGCGTTGCTTTTTCAACAAGCTATTTACGGAAGCAGATTATGTTAGTAAAAATGTTGCAAGAGAACTAAAAAAAACATTTTTCTGATCCACCGCTACTGTATGATACTAAATACTTAACCATCCAAAATGTCCAAGCATCTAAAAAAAAAAAAAAAAGAATACGCGACCGTTCTTTCCTCGTGTTCTTCAATTTCAATAAAATCGACGATCCGTCAGTCGCGATGTCCAATTACCGCCAAACGGGCAGGCTGCGCTCTCGTTACAACAATTCAAATGCACGTAGCTAAAGAGATTCGTTACGAAAGTGCGACGCTTTTCAAACGGCTCACGATACGTTGCATCGTTTTATCGCGTTCTCGGAGTCGCGCTACGCGATTTCGCCTGTAATAAATCCGTATCTTGCGCTTTCAACGCGGTCCCGTGGAAACGAAGGGGGGGAAAAAAGACATCGCAGACGGAGAGGCGGGGAAAAGAAAAAGAGAAAACAGGGATGAAAGTAGCCGGGGTGTCGGGAGCAGCTTCCACGATAAATCGAGCGTTTTCGTTTTTTTACGCGATTTAACGTTGCATTTTTCGAGGCGGGAAAAGCGAGGAGGCACGAGGAGGCTGATACACTGTGCATCAAGTGCTAAAACCCTCTCTCGAGTCGACCAGGTGAAACGAGAGAGCTCGGCTGTGAAAAAGAAAGAGAAAAAGAAAAAGATAGAAGACAGAAAGGAAAAAGACGAAGAGAAAGGGACGACCATGCATTTTATTTAGCGACTTCTATGAGATTACGTGCAAGTTCTTGCCGACGTTCGCGACGCGAACTTATGGAAAGCAATTAACAACCCCTTGCGCACCTCGGTTTTTGCCTCTCCTACGTTTTGTCTTCTCTCTGCTTCAAGCTGCTAGGCGCGGTTCTTTTCGCGAGTTTGCTATATGGACGCCTGTCCAAGTGATCCATTCGTTTCGTTCGTGATAAATGGATGTTTAAAATACGATACAAATGAAATCAAGGAGGAAGGGAAATTGAAGGCCGATACGTTAGAAATATGAATAATAAAGATAATATTTTTACTAACATTATGTTACATTCTATAAGAAATATTGACACTGTTGTGTTTTATTAAAAGTGAAGTTTAAGTCAGTTTAAGTGAATAATTAAAAGTTGAAATTTTTTAATAATAATTAATGAATAATAAACATTAAAGATAATAATATTTTAACTAATATTATGTTACATTCTATAAGAAATATTGACACCGTTGTGTTTTATTAAAAGTGAAGTTTAAGTCAGTTTAAGT
>NW_025109627.1:193262-232494 GCF_011392965.1 Frieseomelitta varia
ATTAAAGATAATAATATTTTAACTAATATTGTGTTACATTCTATAAGAAATATTGACACCGTTGTGTTTTATTAAAAGTGAAGTTTAAGTCAGTTTAAGTAAACAATTAAAAGTCGAAAGTTTTTACAATTTTTGAGAATGGAAAAGTACTCTTACTTTCTCTCCCTCTACACGAGGTGAAATTATTTTCGGTGAAAACGGAACTTGGGATGTATATTATATCTCGACGCCTGAAAATCTTTCTTCTAAAAATAATTTGTCAAATCATCTTTCGATCTTCTCATTTGCTCGTTCGAATAACTTTTCTATTAATCCTTTTTTACCATTTTTATCAGATTTGCTTCCTCTTATCAGACAAATTTTCTTTCGTCTCATTCTATTCAAGCAACAAACTTCGACATCGATTTTCGCCCCAGTCACAACAATACGATTTCCATCTTCCGTATAATCGCAACTCTAGGAGGCCCGCGGTCGTAAATAAACAAGCGAGCGAAACCATCGTCTGCAATTTCGCTTTTTCGTTTATCGAGAAACACCCCGTGGAAATCTCTTTCGTCGAGATTTTCCTTACCGCTTCCTAAGAGGGGAAGGATACCTTCGGCTTGGAACTTGGGAGCAAGAGGCAAGGAGACGCGTTCAAAGAGTTGTAAAGAAGCCGGGGCTGGCAAACACGGCGTCAAAGGGACTGGGGAAACGACCAATCAAACCGTCCCTGGCGTTCTTATCAGACGTACAAGCACAAGTATCTGGCTAATCAGCAGAGGATCGTCTTAATTCGCTGGCTCCGCTAAACTCGTCGTGTCGTCGTGTCGTCGTGCAGAGAGAGAGAGAGAGAGAGAGAGACGAGCTTCGAATTCGAGGAAACGAACCATCCCTCGGCCGACGATTACAGCGAACATTTCTGTTTCACGTTAAATATAAGCCAGCTCCGCTCCGCTCGGAGAAATCCGACGATGGCGAGGCCATCGACGTTGGAATTCCGTCTCGTTATAAAGAAACTGACTGGGAATGATCGTCGTTTGTATGGTACGTGATGGCAACCACGTCTGCCCGCGGATGGAAAAACGCATCGAGATCGTGAGAATCGTTGCCTCACGGAGTGACCTCGGATGACACCGCTGCTCGTGTTAAAATTAGCGGTTCTTCACTTCTGACTTAACAGAAACTCGTTTATTACGAAATGAAACGAAAATTACAATAAAACTGTAATTCTACTTGACGCTAATTGTATGCATTTACGATACAATATTATTAGATTATATTAATATTGAATTTACGATAGTTTTCGATTATTAATTAGTTATTCAATATGGTTATATAGTAATATACATTATATTATAATAATATTATTATTATATTATATTGATATTGAATTTACGATAATTATTCAATATTAATTAGTTATTCAATATAGCTATATAGTAATATACATTATATTATTATATATTATTATTATATTATGTTAATATTGAATTTACGATAATTGTTCAATATTAATTAGTTATTCAATATAGTCATATAGTAACATACACTATATTATTATTATGTTATATTAATATTGAATTTATCATAGTTACTATATTATACAGTAGTTAATTAAAATTGAAACGCTAAAATTAATGTCTGGACGAAACATTTTCCAGTAATTGTAATTGTAAATAAAAAAAATTGTTATATGCGATGAAGTTGAAATATACATATGTTTTCGTCTCTGAAAGACGAGTTGATTTCTCAGAAATTTTAATTTAAAGTCTGATATCATATCTTCGAATCTTTAATTGTGCAACAAGTACGACGAAGTTCAAGTACAAAGTGTGAATTTTTCATTAATTGAAATTTAAAAACATCTGACAACAGTCTATACATTTAATTATACAGTAATCTCTTCGTCGCGTTTCTCACGCGACAAGTTCCGCAATAATGAAAATTCTTTCATTCGATTCGACATTTTACGAACAATTGACAGGGGAGTGGAATGCTCCGGAAGTTACGGGTAGAACCTTGTTCGCTTCGCATTTCAACGAAACAGTTAGAAATTAACAAACTTCCCGTCGATTACGGGAAGCCAAGCGGACGAGCAATTTTTCAAGATAAGCGTTGCTTAATTAAATTCTTTTCAAGCTTTCGCCTTTCTTGCCCCCACTCCATCGACACTCCGAATCAATCGAAGCAGAAATTATTTCTTGCGCTTCTGCAAATAGTAGCTAGAAAACTCGTGTTACGGTTATATCGGACGTGATTCTTATAGGGATGAAATTCTAGGGACGAAACTGTACACTCATCGGTACATAACACTTTATGGTAAATTCCTAGCTTACGGACGTCTCCCAATTTTGGTTATTCCAGTCTGTTACAATTTCTTTAATGTTATAATTATCTTTCTGTAACAATCTTATAACTCTAAGTAAATTATAATAATTATAACAAGTCTAATATTATAACTACAAGTCTATTATAATTTCTTTAATGTTACAATTATCTTTCTGTAATAATCTTATAATTCTTTTACAAAAAATTTTGTGACTTTCTCGACTTCTGGCGATTGCTGCTCCGCTTTAATGACGTTGAACTAGAAATTTCTGCCATTTTGTACAATTTTTCAAATATTTTTTTTTGTTAAAGTAAGTCACGAGATAGGTTTCCCAGCTCTGTTCATAAAAATTCGTGAATTTACATGAACGTTTCCAACCTGATTGTTATTGAATCTGAATTTTCCTCTCTCTCTCTCTCGTATATTTATGTTTAATAAAAAAAAAAGTTCTTGCTCCGTAGAAATAAATAACAACGATAGAAATAAATTTCTTCGACAAATAGCGGATGAATTGCATCCTCGAGGGAACGAATCGCTAAATTAGAAATTTACCCGTTTTATATAAATTTCAAATATATTTTTTTTTTTTTTTTGATAAAGTGAGTTTTAAAATAGGTCTTCTAACTTTATTCACAAAAAATACGAATTTTTCCCCTATTCATAAAAACACGAACATTTCCAGCCTACTTTCTGCTCTCTCTCTCTCTCTCTCTCTCTCTCATATATATATATATATATATATATATATATATATATATATATATATATATTTAATAGCTTATAAAAGAGTTTCTGCTCCGTTGAAATATGAATAAATTTCTCCGACAAATACCGACTGAGAACGAATGGAACATCCTCGAGAGAACGAACCGTAATATAATCTGAAATATAATCTGAAAAATAATTGCATCGGGCAGCATCTCAATAACTCGGTTAATCAAACGTGAGGCTCGAATCGCGCGAAGGTGTTGGCACGATTATCTTACGTATAAAATAATATATCGCGAGCAGAGAGAGAAAGAGATTTCGTGCGTTATTTTTCTCGTGTTCGGACGGAATTTTCTTATCTCGCGTGCTCCGAGAACTGTTAAAGGAATTTCCCGTTAATTGCCTGTTATTACAGCGGACGAAGAAGAAACGAGGAAACATTTAGATATCCCACGATGTTCTACATTTAACGGGGGAACTGCGCTGATTAAAGTTCCTTTTGAATTAATTATAATTACGCGTTCAGTTAACAGCTGTTTCAAACGTGAGGCTCAAAGGAGTTATTACGAAATAAATTTCTTCTTCCGTCTCACGTGTGTTTTCAAATGACGTTAAAGGGGTAATGTTTCAGAAGAAAAAAAAAAAAAAAAGAAAAAGAAAAATAAAATCACGGAGAGGTAATAACGAATAAAGAAAAGTGAGATAACGAAAAAATGAAGGAAAAATTTTATACGGAGATGAAAGGAACTCCAAGTTAGATTTTTCTAAACTTTTAATTTTAAAGCATAATGTAGGGCACGGCCCACCTACCTTTTTTTTCATAAAACATCAAAATACGAGAAAGAAACTAATTTTATTAATTTTAAATTAAATTCAAGTTCAGGCCTGATCTTTTGATTGTGCTACAGAAAATTATTATTTCTTGAAAATGATTAAAAAATTAGGGATTCATTTAAGTAGAAAGTGTTTTTTGGCCCACCCTATAGTTCGTCGTTTCTGATTTTCGGCCAAATAATTCGCATAACAGAAGTAAAAAGAGAATATTCCTCCCAAGAAATGAAAGACACACGAGAAATCAGATGATCAATTCGAATTAAAATCCGAATGAAATTAAGTCGTAGCGGATGGAATTTATGAATCGCGTCAACGCGGCGTAGAGGATGGTGCTATCGTTTTATATTGCCTCGTAAGAGCATCCTTATCAAAGTAAACTGTGACAGGATTGCACGGTAGGTTGCTCACAGTTATTAGTCGCGCCCTTTTAAACGACGCATCATCATTTTCAATTTACTTCTTTCGCTGCCTCGCTTTGAAACCGGTCTAACGCGGACGACTCGTCGTGTTACCTCAGAGATCTTAACTCCGAAACCGAAAGAACATAACTCGAACTCGAACAATCACGACACTCTACGAAAGTTCAATCGATCGTGTTACACATTTTTTTATATATACATTCTGTGAGACATTTTTTTATATATACTGTTAGTGGATTTTTTTTTTTTTAAATAAGCGACGATTAAACGAAATATTTAGATTTTGAAATTTCAGAATCTCTAAACCTTCGAATGTCATAATTTTTTTAGCTGTCAAATTTACGTCAATTTTTTCAAATTTCATATTTCCTAGCTCAAATTTTCAGATTTTTCAACCATCAAACTTCCAAGTTTCCTAATTTTTTTTCGAGATTTTTATTCTACGATTCTCAAAGTCGCAAATGTTTAAACTTTTCAATCATGGCATTCCCAAATTTTCCAATTCTCGAGCTTTCTAATATTCCACAATCTTCCCATTTCAATCTGAAATTTTCTAGTTTCTCGATTTGCAAATTTCTACATTTCCCAGCCTTTTCAAACTGCCAAATCTTTTAATTTGTAAACTACGAAATTTTCCAAATCCCAAGTTCCCTGATATTTCTCGGATTTCCAAATTCCCCCAAACACTCACAAATTCAGAAATTCTCAAACTTCCTTCCGGTATTCTCAAATTCGCAAATTGCCAAGCTTTCCAGTCCCTTCGAAATCCCAAACTTCCAAGCAGTTCCCGAGACACGCTCGTTCGAATGAAAATTGTACCTTCTGTACAAAATCTCTTCGGATTAAAGTGAAATTCCTTTTCTTGTAAAAATTCCACCCATTAATAAATACATCGAAGGTGCGCGCGGTACGAAACCATCGAGATTTCACGAGACATTCGAGGTCGGAGTTATCTCTGCAGTGGCAGAGACACAGTTAGTCGCGATTAGAAGACTTTCGTCGGTATCAAAGGTCGCGCGCGGCCCACTTCGGAAACTTGGCCACCGCGATAGGCCAGCCTGGCCGCGTAAACAATGCCGACAGAGAAATTCGCGTCGCTACAATTGACAACGAGGCTTAAACTCGGTCCGTCTGGCCGGAACACACCAAACGCCAGGCTGATAATGCTCGCCGACTGATACGAAACGCTTGTCGCTCCCATTCCGTTGATCTTCGTTGACACGGAAAGGTCTCAATGGTGTTGAGGACACTTGGAGATTCGATTTACGATCGACAGAGCAAGTGCTTTTCGTCTTTCTCACACGCGAGGCTTCTTCTGTATCTTTCGACGAGCGCTCGCGAGCTTTGAGTAGAATTGCATTCGATCATCCAAACTAACTATTTGGGAGAGAAAATAATTTTTTTTAAATAAATCGGTCTGAAGGAATGAAACTTGCAATCACAAATGGGCTAGAAACCGAACAGTTTTCAAATACGAACGAATTTATTATGCTGTTTCAACTTTCATTGTCTCTTCACTTGGTATGCTATCCAAGGGCTTTCTCATCGATCATCATTTTCAAATCGTTTGGAAGTTTCGTGCCATAGGATACTGAAAATTATCAAATTTTTCAAGCTTTCAGGTTGCCACGAGCCTCTTGTGTCACTTTAGAAAAAGTCGCTCAAACTGTCGTGATTCACTGACGATTCCAGTGTCTAATAAGAAACGCGCGCGACAACGAAAAATAGAGAAAAGGGAAAAAGGAAAACAAACGAAGAAACATTCTGTAAAATTGAAATACCACGGTAACTCGGATCCTCCGAAGGGATTCTCGAGCGTTCCAGAAGCAAGTAGCGCGGAGAAAGAAAATGCACTCGCCTCGCGATCGTAGATACGTTCCTTGGAAAGGTGTGTAAGGTCAAGCCCTGGAAGGATCCGGTGACCTACTTCTTCAACTCGAGCAGAGTGGGGAACACAGTGAAACACTTTACTCGATTTTGATCTACTTCGTTCCCACGCCAGTCCCGGGGCAAATGCAATCGAAACGACGGCAATATTGGCATTTGTTTGAACAATGAAAAGCGTCGCGTAAAAATGGCAAATATTTGTTGAAACCTAAGTTTCGTGCCCGGGGAAAAATCGAAAACAGCTGGCAAATCCTGTTGTCACGCTAAAAGCATCGAATATTGAGGAAGCTCTTTATCACCCACTCTTTCTCCTCCTCTTCCTTTTTTTTTTATCGCCCTCTCCTTCTCTTCCTTTTTATTCGAAGTTTCGATTATGAATTACAGGACGAATGTAAATAGGTAGAAAAAAAAAAGTTAAGACTGTCTAGAGCTACAAAATACGTACATCTCGAAGAAGTGAAAATTTTATTACAAAAGAGAACGCCAAAGAATATCTTCTATGTTCCTCAAAACTATATGCACACTGTGCAACATTTGAATTTTTCTGTTAACTTGTTTCTCGTCTTCAGTATACTTCATGAGAAAACTCTTTCTATCATTATCTAATCTTTTTTCCTTTCATCTTCATTACGCCTTTTGCAAAAAGAATTTCCAAATTTCCGTCTCACGGATTCGTGAATTCCTTTCACTCGGATTTGAGCTGAAGTGAACTCACGTTAGAGTCGAATTTTCGTACAGACTCTGAAGGAGTATGAAAAAATTATTTGTCAAGCTTTGCGGAAGCTTTATAATCTGAAATTACGTTCCACGACCGCCTGAAAAATTCGACTCGTGAAAGCCTGTCAAGCCCTCCGGACTGACATTATTTACACGCGTAGAGACGCGTAGTATACCGATTGAGTTATTTAGTTTCTGCCAACGTACAAGGTAATATCGAAGTGTACCGTTAAGTCAACGTCACGAGCAGGATACGTTACTCTTGTTGTACCTTCCAAATAAATGATTGATTAATTGAGACACCGGGAACAACCAATACCTACGTTCCCTGTCCATAAATCTTACTGCTTGCTTTGATCTTTCGTGTCTCTCATTCGAGATAACGGATCCTTCTACAATAACAATAAAGCATTAACATAATTTTCTATCAACGAGGAATCTGAGACTTCCACGATGGATATTCAGATTTTAGAGATATAGGCTTGATTATATAATTGTATAATTATAATATAATTTTGATTATATGATCTCTTCAATTTCACGGAAGAATACTACACTTCCTTTTATTAATTTCTCCTTCAGTTCCTGTAACGAAATGAAACATCAAAAAAGGAAAGACCAGAGACCAGAGGTGACAAAAATCGGACAAAGTTCGTCAAACAGCGTAACGATTCCTCCAAATCCTCCAGAATTTCACACAGAATTCCCAAAACTCATATCTATTGCTTATCTTTCAACCTCTTGCGCTGGAATGACGTGCCACGCACGTCGAGAATTTTTTGTTCCACAATAGTATTTTAAGTATATTTAAGTAAAACAAACTATGCAAAACAAATAATAAATTTATTTAATAAATAATTTCTCAGTAATTTCTATCCAATGATATCATAACCGACGAGTTTGAAAGAAAAAGAAAACGACAAATTACTCTATACGATTCGGTCGCTCGTTATGGTCCGCAATCAGTTGCCAGCGCAAGTTGTTGAAATCATCCAGTTTTCCTAACACGAATGTGCTTTCGATTCCCAATGGACTCGTCAAACGAATTTCGAAGGTGCTGAAAAAAAGGAGAGAGAGAGCGAGAGAGAAAGAGAGAAAATAAAAGAAACGAGTAACAAAAGAAAATAAAAAAAAAGGATAAGGAGCGGACAAAGGGTCGTCGGGTAAAGTCATCGTTTTCGTTGCCTTCGGACCACCGTGGCGGCTCGTTCGCTAAAAACTTCTCGCTCGTCTCGTCAGAATGATTTATCGGCGTATTGGCAGGGGAGCGTGCGGCTCCATCCATCTCCCCTGCCCGCGAATCGTTTCCAGCTTACTCGAGAAAGCAGTTTAGCGGTACACCCCCGCGAGTCGCTCTCCCCCCGCGCGATAATGATGAAAAATAACGTTGTCCCGCGACAACGTACGACTCCACCCGCCTCGTTTCGTCCCCAGCCGACGAATTAACTCACCGCCGAGGGAGAATTGTTAAATATTCAATATTGCAACCCGACGAAACGAGAATCTTTCGAATCTTTCTTTAGCTGCCGAAAGGAAACGAAGTTAGGGAAATAAGGAGAAATAATAATTCTTTTTTCTCTTTGAAAAAAAATTCCGCTCGAACTTAGACGTGCAGAGTGACCGAGAGCTATGATCTGTATGTAAAAATGTGTCGAAAAAAAAAAAAGAGTAAAGTCGTTTCCTTGAAGCCTTGGAGAAAATTGATCAACTACGAACTTGAATTTGGCCAGTTCCGCAATAGACAGACAATTATCGATGACAGTCGATACGCGAGAATAAAAAAAAAATGTAAAGTAAAATTTCCTCGTTTTCAAGAAATTAAACTTCGAACATGTTTCGTTAAAAATTACCTCGGGCGTACCACTGCTTGATAAATTTTCAAACACGATCATCTCGAAAGCGGAGCGTCTCTGCAGAAAAATTTCACTCCGTGAGCCATGTTTTTTTAAATAGAACCTATTTAAAGGGTCTCCTCAACTTTCGAGCTTTCGAAAGGTATCCACTTTAACAGTTAGAAGCAACTATTTCCGTGCAAAGGGAAATTAAATAGAATTCGAACGTGGGATAAAACTTTTCTTATCATCGCTAAAAGATTAGAAAAAGTTAAACTACTGGCAACACATCTCTGGTCGATTTAATATAATATATCTAGAGTAGATCTCAAGAATGCACGAGCAGAATATCAATGGCCAAATTGCGAACAATATATTCCAAGCTAAGTGTCGTGGTAACACTGGAAACATGAAAATTAATTTTTTCGAATTGAACTGAAATTTCCTCGGGGTTTATATCGAATTATCGCGGCGTCAATGCTCTGAATGCGCGATACAGTGACACATGACGCAGAGATTAACGTATTAAGCACATGGAACTGGGTTGAGGGGTGTATGTCGTCGTGTATGCAACAGAGAATGTTCGAGTTGTATCCGGCATTAGCAGGAAGACGTTTCAGCCGACGAATAATACGCGGCGTTGCACGTTCACCGTGATACGAATGATCGTAGTTTTGTAAGAAACCTGTTTCTCAACTTGTGTCGCCTGCAGTTCGTTATCACGGTGAAACATTGATTATCATTGAACTAACCGAGAGAGAAATCTCAAGTTCGCACAAACGAATTTATTCCGGACATTTATTCTGGCCTGAGAGAATCGACTCTGCGATCGTCACACAACTAAAAATCAACTAGAAATTGAACAGTTTTTGAATAGAGATGTTTATTGAATGTAATTTCGAATAACTAGCAGATGAAATTTGAAAGTTCGACCGGTACGTAATTTAAGAGCTTTCTCTCTTTCTCGAATTAACGCTAGATCCATTTGTTAAGTACGCGCACATCTCGATCTAATATTTATTCTGACTCGCTATTTTCAAGTTTCTATCAAAGAAAATTCTTTTTTTTATTTTATCTAGGTGTATTTTGAAATGTTTAACAACATCGATACGATCTATTTTTAATATATTTACGCCAATTGTAAATTTTTTAACGTTATATTCTGTGGCTCAATTAGACGCATTTCTGCGTCCTTTTTTTTTTTGAAAAATTTGTTTAACGATGTTTAATTTGTTGTTTAATTTTAGCATCGTTCTTTTTCTTTTACTATTCACAGTATACAGAGTGTTTCGTAACTTGAAGGACTCACTTCTGGTTGTAAGCTTAAAAATAATGAAAAAAAAAATATAAATATAAATATAAATATAAATATATGCTCCTACATTTGAGGCAAGGATACGTATGTCAAAATAGAAACATTGCTGGACACATAATATGAATGTATACATCAAAATTCGTACGATCGACGTTTCGTATAATCGACGTTCTACCGTATTACGATTATTATTACTCGCGCAATTTACGTCGAATCGATGACGTCACTCTTCACCTTGAATTAAAATTAAAACTGTATTTTCCTCGTATTTCACTATTCTACGAGGAAAATACAAATCAGTTACGAGTACTCAGTGGTTCGATGTGAAGCAAAGAGGAATTCAATACTTAATTTAACAATCTTCAGTGACGAATCTTTTACTATTTTATTTAACCTCTTATTATTATTTAATATTAGAATTACAATTGAATTAATTAAATCAGAGTTGAAATTTGTACAATTATTACAAGAACGTTGTAAACTCATAATTATAATTATTTCGCCATTCATGAAAAATCGTTCAAAGTGAAAAAGTAGAGAACGTTATTATAGAGAGAAACATATATAAATTATGTCGTCGAATAAGAAGATTATGATCTGTCGAAAAATAATGACAAGCTACACCTGTGACTTATCAGTTGGTAATCCGAGTATTATCCTACCACGTATTCCGACATTTACACGCCTTGATAATAATTCAAAGTGATTAATGAATCCCGATTCTACGAATCATTCGCAATCCATCCATCACTACTTTCTATTTCAATGTTTTCGCCGCGGGAATACCGGTTCTTTCACTTTCTCTCGACAAGAGTAATTAATCCGAACAAAAAGCATCTCAAGATTATCCACTGCCCGTGTGTCCAAAAATACGGCAAAGCGATTCGTATTTAATTAGTGAAAGGATTTAAAAACGATTCGAGAGCGAGATAAATAATGTCCTCGAGACACAAGATTAAATTTTAGAATCAGAATTATCGACGCAGGGATTTGATAAAATATTTCGGAGAATTGAAGATAGTTCTAACTTTCGCAGTGAACAACAAGAGCAACGAACTTCGAGAATCTTTAGTTTCGAAAATTGTGCTTGTATCTTGAACGCAGGGAACACTCTGTACATGTTCTACGCGCGTTCTCTGTACTTTAAACTCCGCAGTCCATTTACAATCAAGATTCATTTGCAAAACAGTCAACGTTTTGATTTCCATTTTCTTAAAGTCTATCATCATAGTTGAAACTTGTACACTAATTTTGAAAGATTGACTTTCGTACGTGCATACGAATTAAATTCGCAAGTAAATTCTCTTCTCTCAAGTTTCTCCCAAGGTCAAGTTTCGACCAAGAGAAAATTTTCGGAAAGTTGAGGATACTAAACGACTCATTAATGAAAAAAAAAAAAAAAAAAAATCTGCAAAACTGCGGGGGGAACGTAGTCTGAATAGGTTTATCGGTTACGCAACTCACGGCTGCACGACACAAATACGTGGTTGGCGTTTGCGCGACACGCGGTGCACGTGCATCGTCTGCGATTGACTGACAGGAACGTGAATCGGCTGTTCAAACGGCTATGCGAGAATTGAACGCGGGATCGCTGGTTGCTCAAACTTGGCTGACAGTCCCGACTCGGTTTATAGCCATTTAATTCGGTTTATAACCCGAAGTTTCCATTCGAAGAACCGCTCAATGACTCCGTTTCAAGAGAATCGAACAGAGGTCTCGCGCGGATGTTTCGTCGATCGACGAAAGCGATCGAGCGTGATTGACGAGCTTGTTGAATCGTTCACTGGGGAGACGCTTGAGAGAAGACTCTTTCACGCGGCCTTGTAGAGATCAAAGTCTGGTTAAATTCAATTTTTCAATTCTTCATTCTGCACATCTTTCTCAAGAAAGAATTCGAAAAAGATAGATAAAGATACTTGCAGTATCACTATTTCTTTTTCTCTTTGTTGATCGACAAAATCGCGAAACTCACGAGTATACAAGTGAAATATTTCATAAACTGTTGCTCTATCATTTTGTAAAGAAATTCTTTCCTTCGATGTTTGCTGTTGAATAAGTACACTCGAAAAATTGTTTAAAAATCTTAGGTCATCTTTTGTTTTTCTAACTCTTCAAACTGGGCCTCGTCGACTTTCTCAGTGAGTTTTTCTGAAGTTTTTATTCTTTCTGAGGAAACTTTTAAAGATTTCATACATAAATACACTGACTGTACACTATGGCAAAAGCTTCGTCAAGTAATTCAACAATTTTTTACACTTTTGAAGCTTGGAGGAGTAAAGAAATTAATTTCTCTATTCATGGAAATTTTTATTCGTGCTTGCGTCAATTCCGAATTAACAACACTCGAAAATAATATCCAGCAAAAGATTCAAAGAGTCTTGGAACACTCTCTTTACGACTGATAGATAACAAAATTTTCTAACTGCACGTAATACAACTGTTAATATATCAACACTTGACAGACTCTCTGTTTATACAAAGTATTATCTGACTTCATAATTTTGATAGTGTAATTTTTCAATTTTGATAGAGTAATTTTTCAATTTTTTCTGATAGCAGATAGTGCACTTAATTTTCCAAGATTCTTGAGCGGAGATATGCACATACAACGCAAATTTCAAATCGTTCCACGCAAATCATAGAACTATAGGATCAAGTCATAAACTTTAAACGCATCTACGAACGCTGCATCGATGAAAAAAAAAAAAAACTCCCAAAGGGAAGATCTTGCAACATCGAGGAACTATGATAGCCCGAGATGACGCGAGAACATGCAGAACCGCGCATAAACCCGGTGTTTATTGGCCACTCTCGAAGAAATTTGCGCTCGTGGCGATTTCACGCGATTTCCCGGACGTTTCTTCGGTGCACGGAAATCGTCGTTGCATTACACACATACATATTACCCCGATAGCTACAATCAATGGAACGAAGGACACCACGGTTCGTTGGAGGAAGCAGCGAGAGGATCGGCGAGAGAACGTCTCGACCGTGATAAATATTTGCCGCGTCTTGAATATTACTAGCGAGGTCCGTCGCTAGTAATTGGACTGGTTTCATTGGCGACTTGTATCATGAGAAAATGAAAATACAGTTATTTCGAGGATCTAAGTAGATAAGATTATCTTTCCCTCTGCCACATACTAATTAAAAGAAGTAGCAAGTCGTGTGTGAAGGGGAGATAAGTTTGCACGATAAATTGAAAACGATGATATCATTGACGACGACGTGTGCGACTTGGATTTGAACATTGCAGTGGATAGAGTTATACACGGTGAACGTGAATCTTGTGGAAAATGGAAATTTAGTTAATTTTCATTAAAATGTGTGTATATATATTTTTTAAAATATAATTAAGAAATATAAATTTCCATGTTCGAGAGAACTGAGACTCGGTCTTTCTGGGCCAATTTAGTTTTAATCCTCTCGAGGCAAATTCCTCTACCGATCGCTTCATGAGAGAATAGATAATTTTCAATAACTGAACTCGACTGGTTACTTGTTAATTAACGACTGACGACCAAAGTATGAAAATTATGTCGGAGAAATTGAAGCGGGAGGAACGAAGAAAGAGTTCTTAATACAATAACAAGAGTATAAACTTTATTCGTATTATTTTTAGAGGAGTTGTTCAAATTTGTGAAGTCTGCAAAACTACCCTAAAAAATTGGAGAATTAAAAATTCAATACACTCTTTATTTATAGTATAGATTATAGATTATAATTCTATATTTATAAATTATTACAATTATATATATATATAATTTTATATTTTATATCTTAATTAATATAAAAAAATTAATAGAAAATTCTCAAGTGATCAGCCTGATCACTTAAAATTAAAATATGGCCATTCTGACCAATTTGTCAAAGTATTTAATTTAAATTGTTTAATTTAACTTGAATGCAACGCTGACGCACGTTAATTAATTTCTATTCACCTACACTTTATTAATACATAACTGCATATCCGAGTGCTTTATCTACTAATTGTATCGGTAAAAACTACATAAACGAGCTCATTAAACTCGAAACGGGCCATACGAAATTTATGTTAGACGAGTCAGATTCAATGATCCAGATCGGTCTGTTCGAAACGAATCTGCACGAACGTTTGAAAGAATAAGAGGAATGGTTATAAATAGACGCGAAGCGAGAGAAGGATAATATTTAAAAAAAAAAAGGAACAAGTAAAAAGAAGGAAAAAAGGAGACGGATATAAAATACACGGGCCAGGCTTGAAAGATCAGAGAGACCAGTGTTATTTCAGGAATAGAAAGACGAACCGAGACCTTTCACGTTTCGGATCCCGAATCGAGAGTAGCCGGCGATCCGTGCCACCTTTCACTTTTGGTATATCGTACGAGCGACCCGCGTCATCGTCACAATTAGCATAAAATGTCAGCGAAAGAAAGTTCAAAGATATTCGATTCACTCGCCCGATAACTGGGAGCACGAATGCCAGCCAACGGCGTTGAGCAACCGAACGATTCGTATTAATCCGTCCAACGATCGACTATCGTCGCTAATAACTCCACGCGTGGCAATGAATTCGATCTTGTCTAGTTGAAATTCCAACGATCCTCACGTAGAGAAACGTCTCTCGTTCTTGAAGAGATCGGTCAGAAAGTGAAAAGCGACTCGCGTTTTTGTTCAGAAAGCATTTATTGGATCTGAATCTATCGATTATGAATTGAATCTATTTGCGATTCCATAAGATTCCTTTGAAATTCTGAAATTTTCGTTTCCGCCTTCGCGTTTCACAGTCCGGAAGATACCAGCGGGAAATTTTACACGTCGAAATAACGAAGAGCAATGCAAGTTCGCTTTCGCGAAGCGCCAAAGTTTTCGAATCTTTCTAAAAATTCATTACTGAAATTACCAAAAAAAAAAAAAAAAAGAAGAAGAAAGAGAGATCCTCTGACCTAATCTCTACCTGCACATAAATCTCTGGATCAACAGCAATAACGCGAACAACTGGCCGGAAGATCCTCCGAAAGAAAGAGAGCCAAGGCAAAAAGAAAGGCGGGGGAGAAAGGTATACGTATGAAAAGTGGCTGTGCAAAGCGCGGGTAGACACAAAGAGAACGTAAGAGGAAAAAACAAGAGCGAAGAGGGAGGAGGGGGAGGGGGAGGGGGAGGGACAGAGCGCAAGCACGAGGACAACAAAAAGAATAATCGGTGAAAGGCGAGCAGTCGGAAGAAACGGGGAAAACAGAGCCGGGTGGTATGAAATTGCGCGGTGCAATTTAAATTTTTCGGACTGGGGCGGGGAGGGGGGGGGGAGGAGGAGGAGGAGGAGGTTGGCCACGGTTTTCCAACTTTTTCAATGTGTACATACACTTTTAAAAGGGGCCGTTGCATAATGTAGAGTACCCTCGGTGCCGTCCCCGACCACCCACCGTCCTTCTACACCCGAGCTAACGCTATCTTGTTCGCGAATTTGTACGCGCGCATAGAGGAGAATACGCGTAGCGGCCATCTCGAATTTTTTCGCAGGGGGTTACCATTTAACGGGACGTTCTACCCATTTATTTTCCACCGTGCCATCGTGGTCCGTTTCCACCGAGGCAGGCGCCAACGGAATTTACGATCCGGCCAATTCCTCCTCGGTTATATTTTTCTCCTTTTCCTTCCGTCTCTCTCTTCTTTCGCCATCTCTTTTCTTTATTCGCCTTTGTCCTTGGCTCCTTCGTTCCAAGCTCCTTCTTTTCGCACTTTGGCCCGACTCGATGGCGAGATCATCGGGAAACGAGCGTGTTTGACTTTCATACCCGACACGCGTGACCACTTCTGTCCCACTCGCGAACCTCCGCCGTGAGCACATACATACGACTGGATGAATTTATGGGACGGTTAGTAACCGGGTCCTCTCCCCTCCCTCCGAGAATCGTTCGGCGAGCCGCCCCGTTCGGAATGTAACGACGAGTCACCATGAATCACATATTGACTATAACAACGACTCATCCACCAACAAAATGATAACAATATCCCACCCTTGCCCAAAACTCCGATAACACAAGTATAAAAGGGCCATCCCCAAACTCCTCAAGTCAGTTCCATTCCGCATTCAAGTGTTTAATTTATTGTACTATTTTATAAATAAAAGTTACGCTGGAATACTACGGTATTCCGGCTCATATAAAAAAAGTGTTCTATTCAAATCCCGCGTAACACGGAATACCATTCCTCTACATTCGTCTTTCTTTAAGCTGATCTGTTTGTCGTGTTGGAACTGTGTCAATTAATTCTGGGGTAATTCTACATCTAGTTAAATGAAAAAGAAATATTGCTGGACCTCAAAGGATACTCGGTTTTATTGTGCTATTATGATGTCAGTAGATGAAAAGACTATAGAGTATAAGTTTTTTTTTTTTTTATGGCCACATTATCCTTCTGCTTCAAGTAAAATTATAATCTGAATGACAACGAAATTATTGTCGCAGGTATAAAAATGATCCTAATTAATTGTTCACAGTGCCTTTTACTTCAGCCACGTAACAGACTGACCTTGACCCAAATACTAGAAATCTTCTAGCTTCTATATCTCATATAATACTTTCTATAACTTCTACATCTCATTTATAATAATGCGTATAACACATACACTGTCGATCATAAATTGAAAGCCATTATTTTGTAATATCGATGGTCAACGATGTACATAAATTCCATTCTTCAGCGAATTCTTTGGAAAAAATGCGAGAAACAAAAGTAAACGTAACTTTCGGTCGAGCACGTAACAGGCAGCTTAACAAGCCGACAATTATTTTGGTTTCTCGTAAAGCCGTAAAACTTCGGTTTCTCCACTCTGCTCGGGCATGCAACGTGACGACGACTCGTTTCTTCAATTATCAGAAGACGGAGAACGGAAATTCGCTGTTTTTCCTCCTACCGTCGTTTAATTATTTCCACGTAAAACCGAGCCTGATTCCACTCGAATGACGCAAACTGATTCTCCTTTTCTTTTTTCTTTTCCTCTTCTCACTCTCTCTCTCTCTCTCTCTTCTGTTCTTCCTTGTTCCCCGCGTCGAAAATTCAACGAAAAAAGCCACGTTACAACACACGTTTCTACTCGGGAATGCCGTGAGCTTACGGCATCGAGAAATTTCATAAGAACGAACCGGTTTTGGTTCTCGAATTACCTTCGCCGCCGCGAGGAATCCGAAAGGTTTGTTCAAAGTGTCAAATATCGGCGGAGCAAGACGATATTCAGCAAAGACGGAAACCATAGGGGACGGTAGGTGTACTTGGGGACGAGAATCAGACGACGGCGAGAAAATGGAATTTCATTATCCAAGAAAGAGAGACCGAGAGAATTAGCGACCAGCTACGACGATTTCTTTTTTTCTCTGCGAAGCCACGTTTCGCACGATCCCTCCTGATTTTTTCTTTTTCTCTTTTTTTCTTTTTGATCGTTTTCACGCGAGCTGCTCCAACCCTTCACCCTGTCTAGTCCGTGACACGTAACGAGCTAATGGCTTATTCCTTTTTAACTCAAACTAATTAAGTGGATTTTCAATGCTTGGTTTAACAAGTTGGAGATTTTTTTTTTTTTTTTTGCTTCATTTAAGCGAAATTGATAAATTTCCTCCTGTGTCACGTTGGACATTGAAAAATTATATGAATCTTCAAGTGAGATCATCGATGCGTAATACAATCATTAACATCTTATCGACGAACGTCGATTTCCTAAGAAAGAAATATACATGCCAATATATAAATGCTTTTATTTGATAGCACAAAATAAACAAAAATAACAAAAATAAAAAATTGTACTTATATATATATATATTTCACAATATCACGGTTTGTTCCTATATCTTCCGTGAATGTTGTTTATATTCCACTCTTTGGATGCCATATTTTAAAAGTTTCAAAGCTACAATAATAAATATTAGGTACACTTTATCACTTTTATCCAATTTAACTAAAATTTTAACTGTAAAATACTGAGGTAAAATACTGTTTAACGGCGTCATCCGTTGATAAGGTGTTAATTTACAATTAAGAATGTCCAATGACCCACTTAAGGATTTTAAACAATATTTTTACAAAGAGTCTAACTCAATATTATACTAAAAATACTTTTGAACGGACACGTTTTCATCTGCCGTGCTTCTGCCGCGACGGAAGAAATGTTTGTTCAAATTTCACTCAACAGATAAACGTTACTTTCGCTTTCGTCCAAAATGAAAATACCATTTTTACACAATATTCGTTCGCCTCTACGTTCAAAGGCGAGACCAAATGTCAATTTTATCAGCGATTAACATTTACACAGTCGCCGTGTCGAGGAATGATGGAAAGAGAGAATTAACAGACGCGAAAATCAGCGTGTTTGTCATCGAATTTTCGAGGCATCATTCTTCCTTTCGCGTAGAGAGAGAGAGAGAGAGAGAGAGAGAGAGAAAGGTCCGTGTATCCATGCGCTCGCGTGGAAAAAAATAATCTCGCGACGCGAGATGTTAAATGGCAACGAACGGGCACGCGAGTCCAGGATTCCGAGCTCTATTGTTCATCGGCCGTGACGGAAAGCTGATTCGAATGGCCGGTAAACGTTTAACATCGATCGGCCGCGCGTTTTTGTCGCCGCGCGATTGAACGAACGAGAGCCCGGGTTGTAAACACAATCCGAATAAAATTTCGCTGGTGGAAATTCGTTTCAGCTGGATTTCGGGGGAGTAATGCGTTTTCATACGCGGGACGCGCCTCGAATATCGAAATCGAGCTGCCCTGTTGCCGATGATAACAAAGGCATTTCGGCGCCGGTTACAAAAAAACCGACTGGAAAAACAAAAGGACACCGATCGACTGGAAAATTGAAATAATTACTTAACGCGCCTCGCTTTCTATGATAATGAAATTCCATGTACGAAGAGATCAGGAATCTGGCTATTCTAAATACCCTATTATTCATTCTATAATTAATGTAAATAATATCATAAATATAAAGAGTCAAATTATACAATGTAAAATATAATACTACATAAATAAATTATATATAAGAAAAATTTAAATATTTTAAATATAAAATTGTAGGAGTTAACAAAGTTAATTTCAATATCAGAAATTAAAAATAATAATTTAAAATAATTTAAAAAAAAAAAGGTATTGAGAATGGTAATATAAATTTTGAAATTAGATTAGATCCACATTCAAATGGAATTTTCTAAATTAATTTTTTTACTTATTGAAAAAATTTTATTTAAATTAAAAATAATTATTGAAATTAATATGATAAATATAATAAATAATATATATATATATATATATTATATTTAAATTTCAAGCTGGACAAGAACGCGATGAAGAATGTCTTCCGTGTCTGCACGGCATGAAGAAGACAAACGTAAACGTCATTAGAGACGTCTCCACATCTCGTACTAATTGCACGTTCGAGCCGAACCGTTGTTAACCGTTAGCATGAATCTACATGCGTAATTCATAAATTCCAGCTGCACGAGTGTCTCTCGCTACCTCGAGCCTTGTTTCAAGTCGACCCCGGTTACTGGAGTTCATCACCTCACTCGTCCTCAAGCTCAAACACGAGCTCGAAACGCATCGCGTGTAACGTCCTGTTCGAAATTAAAGACTTCTCTAATTTTGGCCGAAAGAGGAGAGGAGAGTTCGAGAGATCTTACGCCATTTCGCTCGAATATCACGCGAATATAATTAAGAAACTTTCAGTATCATTGGACATAAGGTGACAATTCTCACTCGACTTTATCTCCAAGCGAAATCTGCAGTAGTTGTAAAACTATGAATCGGATAAAATGACTCTGCAGAAGCTGACAATTACGGAACAATGGTTCGATTTGCGGGAAATATTAGTTATTTTTTTATCCGCTGCAACTGAGAAAAAAAGGTGGACAAAGGTTACATAATTCACGCGGACGAGAACATCGTATAATTAACGTTGGTAATTAGCACTGTCTTTTGTCTCGTTGCGATTTCCGATTAGACCGTGAAGAGTCAACCTTGGTTTTATTTACCGCGATCCAGATCAGAAATGACCGATTATTAAAGGAGTTAAGGATGACAATCGCGTTGCACGAATGTCGGGGCACGCCACGCGATACGACGATTACAAAACTGTAAAAGCGGCGGGGAACATCGGTGGAACGCGATGCGCTCGCTTCCGGTTTCGTGCGAGCAGCACCACTAAACGACATAGCGTTTGCGCTTCCGCCGGCCAACAGAAATTGTCTTGTCGCTCGCGCCGGGGAATACAAAAATATTCGCGAGAGGCGAAATGGCCACGCGAAAAACATCAAAGCGTCCTTTTCGCCGACCGCCAGTTTGCAACGGTGAACGCGTTTTAATTGCACGCGACTTTGACGGCCGAAAAACGATAGTTCCTTTTGTGTAATAATTTATATCGTTCTAACGCGGTTGGCAAAAGCAATGTTCCAGTCTGTTTATAAAGATATAAATTTAATTTTTTACGTTTCCGAAATTGAAATGATTCGCGAGCACATATTTCTATTTAGACTCGACAGATTGTAATTCACCTCTGTTCGTTAGATTTCATTTGACACACTGTTATTTATTAACCTTGTCTAAGCTTGTCAATAAATGTTTGTTTCTCTTTTGTGTAATAATATATAATAATAATTAATATATATAATATATATATAATAAATAATAATAATATAATATATAATAATAACGATTGATTAAAACAACATTTTAGTTTGGTTATGAAGATGAATGTAATTGTTCCCGTTTCTGCAATTGAAATAATTCGCGGGCACATATTTCTATTTAGACTCGACAGATTGTAATTCACCTCTGTTCGTTAGATCATTTAACACACGGTTATTTATTAACCTAAACTTATCAATAAATGTTTGTTTCTAGTTTCTTTCTTGTGTAATAATATATAATAATAATTAATATATATAATATATACAATAATAAATAATAATAATATAATATATAATAATAACGATTGATTAAAACAACATTTTAGTTTGGTTATAAAGATGAATGTAATTGTTCCCGTTTCTGAAATTGAAATAATTCGCGGGCACATATTTCTATTTAGACTCGACAGATTGTAATTCACCTCTGTTCGTTAGATCATTTAACACACGGTTATTTATTAACCTTGTCTAAGCTTGTCAATAAATGTTTGTTTCTCTTTTGTGTAATAATATATAATAATAATTAATATATATAATATATATAATAATAATATAATATATAATAATAACGATTGATTAAAACAACATTTTAGTTTGGTTATAAAGATGAATGTAATTGTTCCCGTTTCTGAAATTGAAATAATTCGCGGGCACATATTTCTATTTAGACTCGACAGATCGTAATTCACCTCTGTTCGTTAGATCATTTCATACGCTGTCATTTATTAACCCAAGTTTGTCAATAATTATTGTAAATTGTATTTGTTTCTAGCTCTTTTGGATAATAATTTATATTGTGCTAACGGTTGATTAAAACAATATTCTAGTTTGATTATGAAGATAAATGCAATTGTTTCCATCTGAAATTGAAATAGTTCATAAACACACATATTTCTAATTAGACTCGACAAACTGTGATTTAGATTATTTAGCTCACTGGCATTTAATAATCCAAGTTTGCCAATAATTATTATAAATAGTCGCTCCTTTTGTACAATAATTTATATCATTCTGACTAAAACAATATGCTAGTTTGATTATGAACATAAGTGTAATTATTTCCATCTGAAATTGAAATAACTCACAAGCGTATGTCATCGTTTAGAATCGACAAATTGTAATTTACTTCTACTCGTTAGATTATTTAGCACACTCTGCTATCTTAACTTATCCAAGCTTGTCAATAATTATTATAAATATTTGTTCATCTAATGTAATTAGTTGTTGCTAGTAACTTTATTCAGTGAAACTAAAATTTGTTTGATTTTTTTTTAACTTTTCGAAAATTTTTCAAGTACGCGGAAAGTATTAAAAAATGAGAACAAGTGTAAGTACAAAACCTGTTTGTCAGACGAATTAATCGCGCTTATCCTGCAAACATTAACAGAAGCGCGGGAAATATTAGCGCTCGTTTCTCGCGAAATTTCTAGCAGAGCAAGTTCGAATTAGCCCGTTCAACTCTGAATTATACACGCGTGGTCGCACGAGGAGAAACATTTGCACAGATCTCGCGTTAATCAGCGATAATGCGTGTGCGAGGTGCAATCAATTCGGTGCCCAATAAAACTGTTTTAATCGCTTGACAAGCGCAATACTCGCCGATCGGGCTGTAACAACGAGCGGTGGGTGGAGAATTGCTGCGTTCGTCGGGACAAAAATTATTGCCACCAACTAGGTTAAATGATATTCACCGTATTATTAAAATAAACCTCCCGTCGAGGTTCTATAGGCTATCGAATCATATTTAAATCGGCCCTCGACGATTTATCGAGAAATTTGCCTCTTTGCCCGCTAATGCACGCCTGAAATTCTGTTTCACTCCGTTCTCGCTGTAAAATCAGATTCGCGCGAATAATACGTATAAACAGGCGGTTAATCGTTTTCTTCACGTTCGAAACACGTACGAACGAGGAATTCTACACTCGAGATGTGAGAGTTCAGTGTCTCAAGGAGACATATTTACAGAGGGTGCAACTGGGTCAAGCGATCTCTGGTTATTATTGTGCAACGTGCTCTCTTGTCCGTTCTTTCGGATCTGCCGCGCGGAATTACACGGTCGTGGGCGTATCTCGCGTTTTATTAGCACGATTAAAAATTGAAATAACTGGAGGTAGAAATGCTTAGAATTTAGTGGCCGGGCTGGAGCTTGTTTGTTCCATTTGAAAAGGGGGCGGGGGGGAGGGGAGAGGCACTCGAGAGAGAGAGAGAAATATAGTCCAGGGGAGATACTTTCCTTTGAAATATCCAATCTTCGTTCTCAAACACGCTTGCTTTAATTAGCAGACGGAGCAAGATGCTTTTCAACAAGCGGGAACGGTCCATTTGCTACGCTTTCATAATTTTGAATTTAGAAATTTCATCCTTTCTTTAATCCCGCTTTTCCCTTTTAACGAGACTTAAATCTAGATAACAAGTTTCTCAGAGTCTTCTTGATTATAACGAATGAATTATAACGAATGTATGCTTTTGGTTTATAACGTGTTTTTATAACGTGTAACATCTACAGTAATATCTTCGTAATAAGAATGAAAGGATTTCAGAGGAAATTTCCAAGGACACTGACATTGAAATAACTCAAACTAAATACTTTTTACCAACTTCTTACGAAAGTTTATAAACACAGTGGGGGAAATTGTTTTTCAGAAGATTGAAAGTATGCATCATCAGTTTCTATATACTTGGAAATACATGTTAAATTCCATGCTAAACATTGCACTTGAACAAGATGTTCATTACGTTCGTTGCTTTGCGTACAAGGTTACAAACGATACGAAAATAATTTCCGAGGGCAAAGAGTTAATAAAAGTTTCGAGATGAGAAATATTCCATCGATAATAGGCAAATGACGACAAACTCTGTAACCTCCGAACCAAGAATCAGAGACGCGATATCGTTCGAACAAACAAAAACAACACTGCCCGTAATACTTCTAAGAATTTACCTAATCCGCGAAATTAAACACATAAGTCATCGAAGCTTCGGTATCGACAAACAAACAAAAAAAAAAAAAAAAAAAAAAAAAAAAAAAAAAGAAACAGAAAAAAAACCGTCTGAGACGAAACGATGTTTCGTCGATAACACAGAAATTGCGACAATGAAACTTTGGCCCGATTTATCGAGTCACTCTCGATTCTCGACGAATCTTTACGAATGGCCGCGCGTAACACGCTCCGAGCGTCGCCTGATAAGAAACCGTAGGCGCTGATAAAGTGATCCGTTGCTCGTTCGGGAGCCTCGTGGCCGAAAAGGAGAGCCTCCTCTCACGGGAGGCGTCGCTAAAATAATTCAGGACTCCCGAGGCGAGATCAGCCTCGTCGGCCTCGCCCCCGCGCGAGCATTCCACGAGAGGATCTACGAAAATACGATTCCCGGCAAATGTCTACTTCGTTACCGGCTCGCTATAAATAGAGGCAAACGGCCTTGGTCAACCTTCCACGAGAGTTCGTCGACACTGGTGGTAACCTCTCCTCTAGCCGCCGACCAAAGAAGCGAAATTTCTGTCGTCCAGCGATTCCAAACTTTCAACCCTTTCGAGCTGCTTTTTTGCTTTTCGTTGGAACGTCACGCTGAATTATTTTTTCAGCTGTAAAAAAAAAAAACAAAAGCAAAAGCAAGTGTAACGAAACAAGAGCTTCTTGGTTGCTCTCTTTACATCGTGTCTTATCGTAAATATTTTATCATGTAGGTATTTAAACAAAAGATTTTAAAGTTTGATAACGATCTTTAATTTTTTCCTCGTCATCAAGTGATTCAGTGTTCATGTTTAATCGCTTGCGCTGGCAACTGACTGCGGACCGTAACGAGTGACCAAACCGTTGTACAATAATTCGTCGCTTTCTTTTTCTTCCGAACTCGTCGGTACGACATCGCTGGATAGAAATTATTGAGAAGTGATAAATTTATTATTTGTTTTCCCTATTTTGCTTCTACTAAAATGTACTTAAAACTGAGGAAATATTACAATTTTGGGACAAAAAAATTCTCGACGTGCGTGGCACGTTACTCCAGCGCAAGAGGCTAATAGCAAGTGCGAGCTTTCTTTTATTATGTGATGAGTATACTCGTCGTTAAACGAAAAAAGAAAAAAAGAAGAAAAAAATTATATTCGACATAAATATCGGAAGAATCAAGACCATACTTGGATTACGCGATTTTTATTCTTTTGTTCTTTTCTAAATCTCCCCCCATTGTTTCGTATTGGGAACAAGTGTTTCACGTTATAGTGAAACGAATTATGGCAATTTGGTTCTATTCCATCTAATGTAACAATACGATGAATCTCGTTTTTACACATTTTATCACGAAACGCATATAAAAGTTGTGCAACGTTTGAACGACGCAACGTAAATTAATTTTCTTCCTCGCCGATAGAAATGATTACGCCGTGATTGGAGAAACAGTTACTCAAATTGTCGGCTGAAGATGATCAAATTGAAATCGTGTATCAATCGGCAAGTGAAACAGCGAGAGGAATTGCGCAAGCCGCGTGAAATCAAGCATTAAAGATCATTCGAGTTTTTGTAGATGAAGTTGAACTGTGTCAATCCCAGCTTATTTGCGCATCTGTTCGAGCCGAGGCTGCGATTTGGTGTGATTTCATAGATTCGGTAATAGTGGTTTAACCCGTTCGCAGGTTAGGCGAGATACAGTATAACGACGCGAGGTAATTTTGTGCCTGATTTTACAACACTAGGGGAATATCCTGTGGTTACTTCGCTACTGACACTAACACTCGCGTTATAGATGAAACGACGTAATAACGTTACATCTAACATGTTGCAACAGAAACGAAAATTCAGAAATTGAATGGAACTTTGTCGAGAGTTTGTCTCGTTGGAGGTTAGCAGCCAGCCTTGCATTAAAACGAACAGACGATCGAAATTGATCGTTAATTATCAATTGATGTTAATTGATGTTGATTACCTGGGTTATCGGCGATCGCCGATTTTACATCCGGGGTTTCTTATACCGTGGACGTGAAATCGCCATATACGAAATATCTGGTAGATAATAAATCGATTGGCGAGGCATTGAATAAATTGGCGAGATAAGCCAAGGTTCGTTATACTCTTCCATTCCTCGTCGATCGATACGTCGATACGCGTCCAGGAATCCGGAGATCGAAAGATACAAGAGCCGGCCAAGATATCGAGAGCTCCGTTTCCCAGCATACTTCCCCGAACGCTAAATACGCGACACTAAAACTGGTCGCGAACTGGAGACTACCTGGCCGAGGGAATTCCAACGCGAGAAGAACCCTTGATGGCAGAAGAGCCATCGATGGCTGATCGTTCCCGTCATTTGGTCGCCTTATGACTTGGAAACTAAAACGTGAAGACAGAGTCGAAGACCAAAGCTCGAAGATGTTCAAACAATTTCCTATTTGGAACAGATTCGTTTGTGTTCTATAAAACATTTCCAGAGATCGTAACGATCTTATGATGGTTGGTTAAATTCGAATTTGAATTCAACCGTGTTGTCAAAATGAGTCTCGCTGAATAATAAAGCTCTCGTGACTGTTTAAATACCTCTCTGTTATCTCTACTTGCATTAAACATGTCAATTAATAAAATATACAACACGTGTAATAAAAAGTCCCTATATGTTTGAATATCTTCGTGAGCAACTATACATACGGGTAGTAATTTTCACGAGCGATATTCGTTACAATATTACACGAGAAAACATGTTTGTGTTTTATAAAATATTTTTAGATCATTGCGACGATGGATGTGGAAACATATTTATTAGAGAGATGTGTTTAATAAAAGCAATGAAATATAATTGGAAATCTCACTGAATGAAATATGTTTTCTCCATGAAAATGTATAATCGTATTAAACACTCTTGTTTCAAACTTGACCACTATGATATCACGACAATCGGTATTCTCCTTACGATATTAATAAAATATCAAAATAGCCGACAAAAAGTTCCTACGTGCTCGAATATTTTCGCGAGCAATGTTCGTTTTATTTTAAACAATATTTAGCGAGTGAACGCAATGAATTTGCATAAACATTCGCTGGGGAACTTTATCCGCCAGGAAACTGAAACGACAGGGGGCCGAAAAAAAAAAAAATTTACCGTATACGTGTATTCGTTTAATCCGGGAAACCGCGATGCGTTACAGCAAAGCCAGCGGCCGCAACGAACGGAGAGGGGGAGAAAAAAAAAAGTCACGAAGACGAGGTTGTCCGCGTTACCTCGAGCCTGTAATCAATTTCCCTGGTGAATTACGCGACACGTGGAAACTGTGCCGTGGTAGAAGGAGAGACACGGACGTCGAAAAAAAAAAAAAAAAAAAAAAAAACGATTGTCGATCGAGCCGTGCATCGAGATCTGTCGCGCACATCTCGATTTCCAGCGACGCACAGTGACGCGAGAAACACGACTAATAATCGCGCGCGAGTCGAACTCATTAACGACCGAGCATCGAACAGAGGGAACGCGCGAGATTTGAAAAAAAGAAGAAAAGGAAAAGCGTAATCGTTTTGTAATAATCACCTGTCTCCGGAGACGCGAGCGAGCGAGTCAGAATCGGATGCAAGCTGGGATATTCTTCTCCAAACGACGTCGAAAACACTTCCTTTCTTCTTCTTTTTCTTCTTCTTCTTCCTTATAGCGATTCGAAAAGTTTCTCACGGTCTTTCCGTTTCGTCGTTCTCGTCCGACTCTGTCGTTTTCGCCTCGACGAAACAACGAATCGTTCCGCGTATCGGATCGCCGTTGTCACTTCGCGGAACACACGCGGGTTATCGAACGACCTGACCGACGTCTGCACCCTGTATCACACATATAACGCACTCTCTTTCTCTCTCTATCTATCTTTTTTTTTTTTCTCTCTTCCTCTATCTATCTATCGAGCAAACAGCACTACTCCGATAATCGTATATCAGGCGCGCGCGTGTGCTTTTCACGGCGATCTCTCAATCGCCCATGGTCGCGCGTATTATTTTGCTCTGAAAATCTCCTCTTCCCTCCCACGAGGACGTTTCGTCGCTGGCAAGAGACGAAAGGTTTTTGTCGCCTTTGGACGAATAACCTGTTTAACCAGAGACACCGCTGTGATTTTTGGCGACTCGTTGGTCCCACGAGTAAAGTACACTCCTCTTTCTATCTCTCTTCGTCGAAAGCTCCCTTATCTCGTTGGCAGTGATACGATCTCGTGGCCGCGAAACCTCGAGCACGCGGACATGTGCGTACTCCGGACCTGAGTCACGAACCACTCGGACGCAAAGTGAACGACACACTCCCGCGCGACGTAGCAACACGACGATCACACAACGTAATACAAAAACGAATAAGCTGAGAATATTTCGGTGGTTGAGTTATTAGCGACTACACGCGAGGAAAAAAACCGGCGTAGTCGTCAGACTTTCGATCTCTGTGGCTGTATATATTCTCCGTTAGTGTTTAACGTCGACCATCAGGTCTGCATCTATGCATTCGAGGAACACAATGGGGCACGCGATACGATCGATAACCGTGTCGTAGATCGCGTATCGTATCGAGATTCAGCGGTAACAGCCGTCAGGGACGGACGCGGTGCCAGCCAGCCTTGCGGTGCCACGAAGCTAGAGATTGTCAGTGTCGTGCTAATCGCCAGTCTACTTCTCCTCCGGCGTATCGCGAGTATCTCTCCTCGCCGGAAGAGAGAAAGAGAGAGAGAGAGAGAGAGAGAGAGAAAGAGGATGAATCCTCTCGAGGAACTTCCGTTTCCGATTCTACCTCGTGCGTGCGCCTTCTTGAACACACGAGCTGTTGCACGTTCGTAGCCTTCGAAGGTCGGATCCCTCGGAGAATCCGCGAGGAACGCGGCGCTTTTTCCCGCGAATCTTCAAGAATCTCACGTTTTTCACTTCTCTCGGAAAGATTCGCGTCACATTCGTGTGTCGCCTGGTCTCTCTCTCGTTCACGTTTTCACCGTGTTTTCTCACGCAGCTTCACCTCTCTCGACGCGTCTCTCGACGACCTCTCGGCAACGATGACGATGAGACGACGCTGCTGAGACGACACACTCGCGCGCGATCGCGTCCGCCGGAGCACTGACACGATTCACGGATTCCACGAGTGACTGCGGCCGCACACACGAGTCGACTCGAGTCGAACGACTTGGCCGGCGCTCGGCGCGGCGACTCGTGGAGCCGAGCGGAGCCGAGCGGAGCCGAGCGGAGCCGAGCGGAGCCGAGCCCCGACGAACCGTTTCTTCGCGCTGACGGTGGCCGCGAGCCGCGCGCACTGCCGCTCCGACCGCTCGCCGTGTCGCAACGCGTTCCTTCACCAACAAGCAACCCCTTTGCACCCTCAGACACGAGCCTCTCGGTTCGCATCGTCGTGACAAGCCAGTAAGACAGTTGATTCTGCAGACTTTTTTGCAACACGGAGCAGACCGTAACGCGACTGAAAGTGTCTGTTTTCTCGGTTTGGTGACTTTGGCTAGATAGTATTTGCAAAAGTGATTTCGTGGCTGAGGGCAGAGACAGAGACAGAGCAAAGGGTGGTCGACGAGCTTTGGTACTTCTTTGGGCGGGATTCTGACAATGAGGCCGAAGAAAGAAGACGGTTGAAATTTTTCTCTTTCGCGAGAAGTGGAGTATCGTGGAAACGTGAACGACCAAAGGTTCTCTTTATTTTACCACGAGATCTTTGACAGAGGAGAGATTTTTACGAAATGAGGGCATAGGAGGTGGATTATGATAATGTTAACGGAACACAAGTGAGATACGGATACGAAATCGGATTGAAGAAGTGTTGGACCTAGGAATTTCGAAATCAGACGAACGTAGTTTGAAAATTCATATTGTCAAATTTTATGTATGAATTGTCGTAATTTTTCACTCACGCTCGAGTCAAATGCAACGTTGTAGCGTCAAAGTACGTATTGACTCGGATATCGGATTCGTTGCCAACAGATATTTATTGAAATTCCAATTTCACCTGTTAGTTAGTGTTCCTTCCACTCGACAGATTACAAAATCGTGAATCATCAACCTCGATGTCACGTCAAATCATGATCGAATTTTGCCTGTCGATTCGCAACTGAAAGAATTTCGAAAGCTTTTCAGAACGTCACTTAAGAAAGCCTATAAAATCTCTTTCCACGTAATTTTTTTGTAAGCGCGAGGAATTTCATTTTTACGCGTCGTCGTTCCATCACAGAGCATGTACACGAAGACCACATACCATGTTACATTATATCATGTTATATTACATACATCTTGTGGTAAATCTTCATACCTAATGTGGAAAATTGGGAAATTTTTCAAGTTCCACGTCAAGATAGACTCCTGATTAAAATAACTAAAAACTGTAAAAAGTTTAGTGAGACTTTCCAATCTTCCAAGCTGGTCGAAATTTCTAATTTTCTCCGAATGTAATCCCGCAGATTGCAACGTAAATTGTATTTTTAACGATTTCGATCATTTTTATGAGATACACGAATAAAATCTTGTGTCTTTGTATACTACAAACTTTGCACTCCAATTTCTTCGATATGATCTTCATGCTTTAGTCATGTAGATAGTATCTAATGTTAAAAAAAAAAAAAAAATACAAAGACACAGTCCACTTCTTTCACGTTTCGCCTTCTTCGATTAAACGTCCGATGGAGGAACAGATCGAACATCGTTGATGGCACGACGAGTGAGATTCCTAATGCTGTGTTCAAGTGTGCAAGAACTCGACGAAGATCGGTCATCGAACTTCGACACGGTTCTGCCAGGGTCTTGGGGGCTCAATTTACGTTCAGTCGCGAGAGCAGCCGACGCTCCAACTTCGAATTTACATTCAAGTAAATTGGAATGCGGTATCCGGCGCGGAATGCACGGAGCATGCCGATAGTGAGACGACGGTGTTTTCGCGATGAGAACCGTCCCCCGAATGGCTATCGAACACCCTGGCAACATTATTGATATGCTAACTGGCATCGGAACTGTCACATAATTTGTCTCTGTTGGTCGGTGTCTGGCGGTTACCAGTCGAGTTGTTCACCGTCGAGCAAAAGTATTATAACAGTATACATTCGGTTTCCCTCGTGTTCGAGGTCTACGCCGACTTCAGGAACTTTGCGTGAATTGAATGACCCGAAGGTTTAAAGTAAGGCTATCAAACTGGTCAAGAAATTGACCAATTTCTAATTTTCTACGGATATTTTACGTATTTTCAGATATTCGAGTGATTTTTAATAAAATTTATTAACAGAAGACTGCGCTCTTTGTATTATCAATTTCTTTTCTTGTACTTTGCACTTTAATTTCTTTGCTACGAATATTATACCATAGTCGTCGATAGCTCTAGGTGTTAATATTATAAGGAAATTGAAAATATAGTAAAATATGTATTCCCAAGAAATATGTGGTCAGTTCAGCATTCCGAGAGTCTTTCGATTTTCCAGAAATATTCTGGAAATATTTTAGAAATATTGTAAATATTAATATCTTATTCTAGAAATATTCGATTTTATTAATATTTCATTCTAGGAATATTCGATTTTATTAATATTTTATTCTAGAAATATTTCAGATATATTTAGCTAATAAAATGAACACCTCGAAGTTCTTTCGAATTTTCGTCCAACGTTTCAAGGACGAAATCGAAATATATCATTTGGCAAAAAAAAAGTAAAATATTAAAGACATCGAGCTGTCTTTCGACTCGGTTAAAAAAGTGAATAAATCATTAAGCAAATAAGATTGAAATATCACAGGAGACGAAAGTTTTCGTCTCTGGCAGCGTATAATGACATAATACGATGATGAAGGTGGTTAATAAAGCGGTGAGAAACGTTTCATGAAGTGGGTTAATTGTCCGAGTATAAATTACGAGGAGCCGATCGATCATCGAATTCGATTACACAATTAGCCGGACAAACTCGGGCTCCGTTCGCCACTTCAAAACTTCCGACCCTCCAACTTCTTCCAGCGAGCTAAAGTGCACGCTCCATTTTAAGTTACGAAACTGTTTTCGAATACGGCTCGCCATTGATTATTGATTCCCAGCTTGCGCCGCGTACCGAGAATATTAAACCCGAGAATTCCGAGGCAGTTATTTATTAAACAGAGAATCTCTGTTCCAATGTGTCTCGGGCTTAAATATCGAACCAAACAGACGTTTCGAACGAGGAAACAGATCCAGGATCTGATTAAAATACAAATTTTCTTATTTTCTTAATAAAATACGAATATTTTCTTAACAAAATACTACAAAATATAATAATATAATAATATAATCTTAATAAAATTCCGCTTAATTTTTCTAATTTAGATCCAAGATCTGACAAGGTGCGAAAGATCGGTTCTCAAACCCTTCGTCGTTTCATTCGCAAATTCGCTTCTCACTTCGTAATCGGTCGCTCTCGACTTTGAACGAACTTCAACAATTGATTCCAAAATTATTAAAAATTCAAGCGGCAAAACTATTCTCACCTGAAGGGAAACAAGTGACGAAAAATTCGCCGAACGCAGGTAACATCTCGAGTCGTATCATCGTGGAAAAGATTTTCCTCTCTGCTTGGGAAAATTCACGCAAGAGGCTGGCCTGATTTCGCCGCGTTGGATATCAATTGCGAGTAGGATCCATGGTAACAAACGCTGATAAAAGGCTCGGGCGTTGTGCGGCGGGTAAAATGGTGCAGGAAAATTCGTGAATTATATCTGGCTGACAAAGAGCGGAGGGGGGCGGAATTCTTGGAAACGGTGAATAGACGACCAGCCGTCGAATTTCATTCATATCGCATAGGACGCTTTTCACGCGCCGCGTCCCTTTGTCAGCCCCTCCCCCTCCTCTCCTCATGGGGTTGATCTTGATTTTGCATTAACGCGAATCGAAGTGATGCGGCACCGATGCTCACGACGGCGAAACTTGCGATCCACCGGCGGCCCTACCCTATTGAAAATCCTGCCGCGTCGCTGCAATGCGGTTTTCCTTGATAAATAAGCCGTTGCATCGACTTGTCGTTCATAGACTCCGTTGCCATAGTCGCTGCCGTGAATAGAAGTAAATGGATACACCACGATCCGGTGGTTATTAGCGTCTAAGTATGTCCCAGATCATCTAGCTTGCGGTAAATTCGTCTCTGGAGACTGTTGTTTCACGACGCGAAAAGATTTTTATAACGAAAACGCGTTTCTTTTTTTCTTTTTTTTTTTTTTTCTTTCACAGATTTGTACGTTTCTGGGATATGAAAGTTTAAATTTTATTTAACTGAATTTTGATTGGAACTCGATGTGAAGAATTGCGCGTAAATATTTCCCGCGTCACGACGTTTCAAGCAAATTGATTTTCGAAGACTTTTGGAGAGGATTTCATATAACGGGAATACACTTTTCAATTTTAATTTTACTCGTTTCGATTGGAAACAACGATGAATCGCGTTTAAATGTTTCCTGCGGCGCGAAGGATTTTGAAGGGAATTCGTTTTCGAAGATTTTTACAAACACGAAATGATTTCATAACGGGAACACATTCTTTACAGATTTATATGTTTCTGTGACGTTCAATTTTAATTTTATTCTATCGGAACGATGAAGAATTGCGTTTAAATATTTCCTGGATCACGGAGTTTAGAGAAAATTCGCTTTTTGAGGAAAGTTTCAGGACACGAAATGATTTCATAACGGGGACACATTTTTTGCAGATTTATATGTTTCTGTGACGTTCAATTTTAATTTTATTTTATCGGAACGATGAAGAATTGCGTTTAAATATTTCCTGGATCACGGAGTTTAGAGAAAATTCGCTTTTTGAGGAAAGTTTCAGGACACGAAATGATTTCATAACGGGGACACATTTTTTGCAGATTTATATGTTTCTGTAACGTTCAATTTCAATTTTATTTTATCGAAACGATGAAGAATTGCGTTTAAATATTTCCTGGCGTTTCACGGAGTTTAGAGAAAATTCGCTTTTTGAAGAATGTTTCAGGATTTCGTACAAAAGGATTTCATAACGAGAACACGTGTCTCTTATAGATTTGCTTGCGATTGAAGTGCCGAATGTCACTTTAATTTCATTGGACCAACGAAGAACGACGTTTAAATATTTCCTGCGCCACCAAGTTTAGAGGAAATTCGCTTTTCGAAGACTTTTGGAACACGAAAGGAACGAAGATTCGTATATTTTTGAGATATTGAATTTTAATTTTATTTCACTGGAGCAATGACGAACGGCGTTTAAATATACCCCTGTATCACGGAGCTTAGAGGAAATTCGTTTTCGAAGAATGTTTCGTAACAAGAACACGCGTCTCGTACAGATTTTTATAAATGATTGAAACGTCAAATTTTATTTCGAAACAAATGAAAAATTGCGTTTCAAATGTTCCCTGCGTCGCGGAGAGTTTAGAGAAAATTCGTTTCACGTGATACGTGAAAGGACTTTGCGACCCGAGCACTTTGTGTTCTACGAAATCGTTCCATCAAATCGAAAACGCATCTTCTTCCGGTAAAACCGATACATAAATCATCTCTCTTAGAAGACGAGAATATTACTTGCAATTAAGTAGACGTTCTCTCCTTAATTCGCTTGATTTTCTCCCATCAGTTTCATTAATACTACCGAAGAATCGAATATTTCGCTTCGCCGCGCAAAACGAATCTGCCATTTTGGAATTGGATCGCGTCACGCCCGCGAAAACTAATTTCAGCCGGTTTGCAAAACAGCTGGGTCTAATCCTGAAATGAAAACGTTCCGCTGCGCGATCGTGTCGTGCGGTAGGATCGTAAGTTACCGAGATCGGGCCGGCGGTTTTCACGCTTAAATTAGGAGCGGAACGCGTGCGTGATGGAAATCGTTCTCGCGCCGCGTGTCCTCTTCTCGCGAGAAGGGCACAGACCTCGGCAGCACAGACTTGGCGATGGTGATGGCGCGGTTTTATCGGAATCTACTTACTACAATTAGCCGGACGCGGCTTGCCGAACTTCGATCTAATAACCGGGAACACGCGAGCCTATCTAACCGGCGCGCAGAGATTATATCTTCATTCGGCGGCCCTGTTCGAACGTTGAACGTTCGAGCCTGCGGAATATTCATGAAGAAGAACCCGGGAAAATCGAATCCGCGTGGACAGCGTGTTTCATCGACGATGAAAAATCTTTTCCTCTTTTTTTTTTTCTCTTTTTCTGCTCATCGAGAGTAGAAACTGTAGGAAATTTTTTTTGGGGGGAGGGGAATTCGAAAGTGTATTATTTTAACATTTTAACATGGATAGGGAGATGAAATATTTCGCATTAGTGTATCATAAAAAGAAAGGAGGAATTTGCGAGCAGCGATTAAGAATTTTACGTTTATTAATAGGTAGAAAGCTCAGCGATCAATTGGTGCAATTAATATGACTTCTCGTTAAAAAAGTTGCACCGTAAGAATATCCTTTAATGTTAAAACTTTGCCAATCAATTATATTTAACGTTTTAAATAGTAAAATTGTTTCAATAATATTTCTAATAGCTTCAGGCACTGATATTCTAACAACTGTGGAAAATGATTATAATAATTATTACTGTGAAGAATAATTGTTATAAAAATATAAGAATATCATGAGAGTAATTAATATTCCAACAATTCGTGTTACAGTGATGTATATATAATAATGGATAAACTATAAAAAGGCATAGCACAAATTGATATTTCGTCGTAATTAACTGACATTAACAGACTAGCATAATAAATATTTTATTTGGTAAATTATAACACACGTGGACACGTGCAAGTAAACGCAGATGGATTAATAAACGCCGAGCAAAAAGCGATCACAATTGTTAAATAAAATTAATGCTTCCTCTTAGGGGAGAACAATTCTCTCTCTTCCACTAAAATCCACGAAAATTTTTATAAATTTTAATCCTATCGCAGGATGTATTATTACCGAAGGGAATATCCTTTGAAATAATAGATTATGCCCGTCATTATTATTTCACCTCGAAATGGAAGTTAATTTCCGTGAAAGTATATGGAGCCGGGAGATTACTGTTTGATCTTGTTTGAATTAATTCATACGTATGCCCTTAAACGAACAATTCGCTTTTAATTAATTCCGTTCGAGAGGCGAGTAATATAATTCACCTTTTCAACTTTAACCCACCTGTTTTTTTTTCTTTTTTTCTTTTTTCTTTTTTTATCTAGAAGAGTGAACGCTCGGCAATTTTTCACTTAAAACTCGAAACTCTTTTGAAGAATATCTCCATTTTCACTGAGGGAAGTTACACTCGCAATGATTTTATTTGATATGATAAAGTCGTGTCGCACGTAATGTAGAAGAATATGTATATAATTTGAACAAGAGGAACTCCAGCGATCTTCTGTTTAACTATTTGCCCTCGGGAATATTTTTTTATGTCATTTCACGAGCAATTTATTTTACGAAATAGCAAAGTAATCACTTTAAATAAAACGGAAATAATCATCCTGTTTAAATGGTATTTGGCATGAAATTTTGTTGATCATAGTGTGTGACTTTGTTCAAAGCAATCATCGGGTATAGCACATAGAAGTTGTTTCAATTTTCTGAATCTGAAAAATTTCCCGTTTCACAAACTTTCGTAAGAAGCAGTAAGAAGTTTAGTTCACGTGAATTATACCGAATTATATCGAATAACAATTTGACGAGTGTGTTTGATGATAACAAATGTCAACCGGCTCACGACTGCCTTTATCCTCAAAAATTTCTTTTTTCGAAATATTATTATTCCTTTTATCTGCACGACACCACATGTACGTTCATTATAATTATCAGCAATTATAAAAAAAAGAATTTTGTGATTTTAACTGGATTTAAATATGTCCCTTTATAGGGGATAGCCGAATGCGAGGGGTTAACGTGAAAAGAACACGAGTATGTACTTGTGCCAAATTGTAAAAGAAGAAACAAGATCGCCGCGCATATTTCTGCCGTGACATTTCCGCCGCGAGACGAAAGCTTCTCCAAGGAGCTCGGCGGAGGGAATAGATGCTCCTGTGGGATCGAGATAAATTTCTCTCCTCGTGCCGGGAGAAACATATACAGAAAACTGCATCGAGTGATTTCTGCACAGCGACAAGTTACCGATGTTACGTTGCAAAAGTGAGGAAACGTTTCGAGCGAAAGGAAACCGAATATTAAGTTTTATCGACGGTCCCCGCGATCGTGAGTTCACCGTCTCTTGAGGAAAAATTGAGAGGAATTAAATTGATCCTGTACATTCGTATAAAAAGTTGTACATTTCGTTAGAAATAGGAAACTTAATGTGTTCATTTAACGCAAATAATTAAACTAATCGATTTGTTGTTGGTCAAATATTTTCCCTCGGATCGTCGTCTCCAAGTAACTTTGCAAAAAATGAATTTCAGCAAAATTCACAAATCTAATCCCATCATTTTCAACCAACGTCATAAAACAACTCTCACGCGCACGCCTGAAAATTCCAAACCACTCCTCGCGCTTAATACTCTTCGTTCTCAACCTACTCGATTATTAATTTGCAATTTAATTCGGTCAATTAAATTAATTAATTCGTCGTTGGTCAAATAGATATTTTTCCTCGCATTTCATCAGTTTTTAATGATTTTCTTTTAACTTTTAAAAAGAGTATTCAAACTAAGCGACTCGAATCCCATGATTTTTAACCAACGTCATCAAACAACTCTTGCACATACAGCAAAAATTACAGCTTTCGAAATTACTCCTCGCGAAACTAAAACTTGTCGTTCTCAACCTGCTCGACCACAAAAAAAAAAAAAGAAAGACTCTCGTACACGCTACAGATTAAAAACCAGAAAAACCCATCATCAAAAAAAGGAAAATCACACTCGTCGAAGAAACATTTCCAGCAGTCGTTACACGAGACTTGGTTCAAGTGCACAAATCCTTGGACATTTCCGTCGTCCTCGAAACGTGCTCAATCAGATGGAAAGGAACGAGCACGGGGCACGCTGGTCGCCTTGAATCAGGCTGCGGAAGGGTCCCCCCGGCTCCCGCTCAATTAACCGGTAAGCCATTTCCTGTCCCCCGTAACGGCGCGATTAATCCAGCAAGCGCGTCAGAAAAGAAGCGGCACAAAGAGGCGCGCGGAGTCAAAAGGGTTAACTGGCGTCGTTGCGTCGCTCGCCGAACAAAGACGAGACGCAACACGAGCGCGAGCGGACTGGACAGTGACGAGGAGGAAATGCTTAGAATGGAACGGTGGGCAGACTAACTCACGATTAAAAAACCAAAGGGGGAACGAAAAGCCTTAAAAAGCGACTAATTGCGAGCGATATATATATATATCCAGCTGGCTCTCGTGGTTGCGTTCGCTTCTTCCGTGTCGGTCACTTATCGTAAAGAACCACTTCGTTCTGGCGAATAATAATTCTTACGGAGAACGAAGCCAGAAGGGAGAGACGAAAGCTCGCGAAGGCGAATTAGCCGAGTTGGGATAACTGTTGAAGATTGTTTCGAAACTTTAAGTTTCGAGTTCGTTTGATGTTCGGTTTAAATTTCGCGCGTCAAGCCTCCCGGATGACTCGAATTCTTCTCTGTTTTTTGTTATTTCAAGATAGATACTCCCTGTGGCGAGTTAATTTGATGAATTAACGAAAAATGAAAATTATATATTCGAATTAATGAAATAATTAATATTAACATGTACCAATTAATACATGAACTCCATGAAATCCAGTTGATAAAAAAAAAAATTGATCCATAAATTCTATCATTTATAGAAAAAATAAGCATTTTTATATTCAAATATTTGAATAATAGAAAAATATAAACCTATTAAAATTGTAGATAATAATGCTTTTATACTTTTTATAAAAAAATTATTCAAAAAATATAAATGACTTAATGTAATATTAAATCCTGAAGTAATTAAAGTAAATGTATTATAAAGGAATTTCTATATAATTAAATACTTTAATTATTTTAGGAGGTCATATTATATTAATTTCAATTGATGGAGAAATTAATCTATGAAAAAATGTTCAAAAAAATGAAATAAAAAACAAATAATTCAGAAATAATAAATATAATTATTCTAAATTTTAATATTATTTCAATATAAAATGATATCCTATAAATGTTCTTTCACGAATAATATCTCGAAATCATAAAATTTTAATTATAATTAAATTTATAAATATAATAATTATTAAATATAAATTTAAAATTAATTCATAATACAATTGAAATTAATTAACGTGTTAGCCTTGCCGTTAGCTTCAAGTTTGATTCAGTTTCGACTCTACAGGAAATTCTGCAAATTGCTGTCTTTGCGAGTACAATTGACCTCTTATTGTTAGATCTTTGACGCGAACTGTACAAAAAAGACACGACACAATGGAATTTATACCTGGCGGTGTTTTTTTTTTTTTGCCACTACGCAATCACAAGCTGGAACAAACTCTGAACGAACGAAAATTGAAAGACCCGAAAGAATAAATTGAAGTTTGCTTTACAAAGAAATTTGAGAAATGCGTTAGCTTTGCCGTTAGCTTCAATTTTGATTCAGTTTCGACTCTACAGGAAATTGCTGTCTTTGCGAGTACAATTGACCTCTTATTGTTAGATCTTTGACGCGAACTGTACAAAAAAGACACGACACAAT
>NW_025109627.1:232507-274222 GCF_011392965.1 Frieseomelitta varia
TTTTTTTCTGGCGGTGTTTTTTTTTTTTTTTTGCCACTACGCAATCACAAGCTGGAACAAACTCTGAACGAACGAAAATTTTGAAATTGAAAGACCCGAAAGAATAAATTGAAGTTTGTTTTACAAAGAAATTTGAGAAATCGTCAGAAACAACGTAACAGTGTACACAGCTCTCTTTCATTGAGAAATAAATGGCGTTCTAGTTAACGTGACGTTCAGTAGCTAAGATATGAAAGAAATTAAAGGAATTTGGACATTTCGAATAATTCGATCTCATCTTATTCACCAGTTCATATTTAAAAAAAAAAAAAAAGAAAAAACTGTTTAACACTTCCAGAAGTATACAATTTACTTTTCCATAACGGACAAAGCAGATCGTGACGAAACAAGAAAGAGGAGAAAGAGGATTCGGCGACGAAGAAAAGGCAAAAGGAGGAACAACCGGCTAACTTCGTGTAATTCATATTAATAATCTCAAAGGGCGAAGCAATCAGGCGAACGGTCAGACTTCCACCCTTCTGGGCTACTCCTCCCTTCCGTGTCAAATTAAACTTACAGATTCGGGCAAATGGAGGGAAAATAGTCGAACGAAAGAAATATTGTATTTTTTATGAGAGAGCCACCACCCCCTGAGCTCAATTGGATTTCGCCGCGCAGGAAAATAAAGAGAAATAAACAGACAGATAGACAGAGACAGAGAAAGAGAAAAGAAACGAAAAGAGAAGAAGTGTTGAACCACGGCGACGAAGAGGAGGAAAATATCGAGTCGGTTCCGGGCCGGGATCAAAGTTAAACGAATGCATCCCACGGAACACAAAGGATTTCCATGGCACTTTATTACAGCGAACCACTGCGCGCCACAGTCTCTCTCTCTCTCTCTCTCTCTCTCTCTCTCTCTCTCTCTCTCTCTCTCTCTTTCTCTCTTTCGAGTTTTCGGCCCTTCCGTTTTCGACCGTCGCTCGTTTCGCATGGCCGAGAGGGAATCTTAATGGAAATGTAAATTCGCGCGACGAGCACGTGCAACGGCGGGGACTTTGGTCGATTCGTTTCGTCGCTTTCCTCTCTTCTTTTTTTTCTTTCTTTCTTTCTCTCTGTCCGCCTCTCCTTCTCGCTCCTTTGACCCTTTCGCGTTTTCCTTTTACTTCCCCTCCCTCTTCTTCCCTCTTTGTTCGCGCCAGCGCGGTCCTGATTGAAATTTTTCGTCCGGGGGAACGCGGTCGCGAACGGATACTTCGCTCGCCGCGCTTTCCACCATTTTTGTCCTTTTCTCTTTTTTTTTTTTTTTTTTTCTTCTTTCCTCGACCTTTTTTCTCGGGGGAATTCCATTTTCCAGCGGGCGACGAAAAACTCCGTCCGATCCTACGTTCGATTTTAATTTAGCTTTCACAATTTTCGATTAAACGGCCGCCCCAGTCAGGAGGCACTCGAACCTCTGATGGAATCTCCACCGGTTGGATCAGGAATTGGATCTTTCCGTTTGACGAGAGTGACGTGTCACACTTAGGTTCCATTTTCGCGGGACGCCGCGTCGGGTTACCGCCTGACAAAGACAGAGCGAGTTTGTAATATGTACTCCATGTGTCACTTTCGACAGGCTGGTTTCGGCTTTGCAGCCAATCGAATTGCTGATCCATTATCGCGCAATCTGTCAACGCGTTGTTAGACAAAACTATGAATACATTTTCGTTACTTCAATCACGTTAAGCGATACTCACGAAAGTATTTTTCCGTCTCTTTCAAACATTCGTTTCGTTTCTGTAAAAACGCAAACGTGAATTTGTTCACAAATTCGACTCCTTTCCCCCGTAGTTGAATAAAATTCTGCGAGAATTATATTAGAAAATGTACAGACGCAAGTTTGGTGATGTTTCAGTAGTTTTTATTTTCAGTAACCAGCAGAGAAATTGTAAGGGGGAGAACGTGACGACGCTCTCTGTCTTAAAACCGCACGGCGATCCAGCAAAATAGAACGTCAAACGTAAAATGGCACTTGCGGTTTTGCAACGCAATCGCAATTCGCGGCTCGCTAGGATGACTCGAGACAATGAAGGAAAAGAAGAAAAAGAAAAAGAAGAAGAAGAAGGAGGAAAGAAAAGGGAAAAGAAGAAAGTCCTGACGCTACGAGACGCACGTGTCCTTTTTACGAGTGCCGCAATGTCGCGCAGGCTACCAACGATAAAAGCTTCTGATGATTCCATATCTCTCCCCGTACCGGGGAGAACACAGTCTGTTCGAATCGAATTTTTGCCACGTTGAAATTTTTACTTCTACACGTTCCGCGAAATACACTCAATTTCCCCGATGGAACATCGTCGAAGGAAAAGCGAGATGCTCCTCTTTCTGGGACTTTTAAAAGTTGAAACTTCACTTCGATCGAACGTTGGTAGGAAATTATGAAAATTATTTCCAATCATGAGCGACTAACAGAAATCTGTCGTTTTTATTTACATAACATATAATTTATTTGTATGAAAATTATATCCAATCATGAGCGACTAACAGAAATTTGTCGTTTTTATTTATATAACTTGCAACTTGCTTATATAACTAAGCAACTTGTTTATTTTTATTTTACGTATGAATCGTTTTCTTTTTTTTTTTTTTTTTGAAAATTTTTTTTTTTTTTTTTTTTTTTTTTTCTTTTTTAAAACATTTAATTGCTAATCTCATTCACGATAGAAATATATCAGTTTCGCGGTTTGCAAGTTTTGCAATTGATATTTTTAATTTGTGCATCGTGAAAAATGATACCTCTTTTTATATCCGAAACATTCTACACTGTGTCAATCAGCATCAAATGGATATATAATAATGGATATACGTTGACAAAGCGTAGAAGTTCGCATTCGGATGTGTAATATGTAAAATGCTCGAATGTAAATACAAGCATTCCATGTGGTTTGAATGCTCTGGATTTACATACAAGATATATCTTTCAGACAACGAGCGGTGTATATAGAAAAAAAAAATAATTAAATATTTTCAGCATTTTTTACTAGTGTTTTATGCTCCGAATAATACGGAGTCATGTAAAAGACTCTCTTAAAGCGCACGATTATGATCGTGACGTTAATATGAATCGAAGCATTGCATAATATATAATCATTTCGTCAGGACGAGACACCCACCTAGGGTATTCGTACAATGTTCGCTCATCATAGATATCATCATTCCTGTGTCAATAACGATACAAAGTAATATTCTTTTCTTGTATTTAAGTAAATGTTTTTATAAAAATTAAAATTTATTATTTATCTTGTTTTCTTTTTTGGTCCGACCTGCATTAAGTTTTTTCTTTTTTTTTTTTAATCAACGCAGAGTAGCGAACTATATTTTTTAACTATAAATGAAAGTTACATTTGCATTGTATTTATATATCGTATTATGCTATATATTGTTTAGTTGTATTCAGATATTAGTAATTTCTGTTTTATATAATACAAATGGTACCTATTATTTTATACGTAGAATTGTTATTAAAATATGACTGAAAATGTATTTATTGTTACACACTTCGAGGATAGCAAGTGGAAAACTCAATGTTTAGACATTGATTCACGATATCACATTTTAAATAATATGAAATATATTAATGAAATTAATTGAGAAGTTGTTCCACTGATGTAATTTAATAAAACAATTTAAAAATATTTTTTACAAAAACGTGTAAATTTAAAGAAGGTATTAATACTTATTTTAAGTATCTTCTTAATCAACATTGATTTATTATAGATTTGTTATTTTATTCATAGAAATATGTACATACGTTAGAAAATTCAACTGTTCATTTTTATTGTAAAAAGAGGGCAGCATAAAGCGGACCCAATGTGTGAATATTGGATAACAAAAGTAAACGAAGCGTTTCCGTAAACCGTGAATTTGGTGTAGAAGTATCCGTATCTCGCCAAGCGATGTTAGCGCCTTCGCTACGCGTGAAAAGAGCGGGTGATGGAACATTTTCGCGCATATAGGCCCATACACATTCTTTCATTATAGTATTTATCTACAATAAGACATGTTTTATTTTAGCTCTAGATATTTATGTATCAGATTATCATTGAATATCATAAAAACCAACCTGATGCGGTTCTAAAACTGGCAAGACATCTCTTATACTTGCTAACGGAGGCGGTAACAGCTGACCAAGTGCCATAACGCTTACGAGTAAAACACCTTCGTCTATATTCCAGTTGGCCATAACTGTAGCAGCAATACCTCTTAATAAAACCGAGCAATAAGCTAAAGCTGGTCTGTACCAAGCTGTCAGCTCTAACAATGTCCACAATAATGGAACATCCTTGAATGTTCGATGGATTTGTAAATCTCGTTCTATAGTAACCTAGTACAATAATTGAATTAAAGTCAATTGTTTACTTTGGTTTACAACTATAGCACTTCAAGACGGTTAACAATACCTTTGTAAATTCTTCATCAGGCCATGGTAATCCATTATACATAACATCAGGTGAAACTAATTCAACTAACAATAAACTGACCATTGTTAAAGCATCTAGATTAACAGGATATCGTTCCGATTCACGATTACTACAACATGCCTATTGAGTTTAGATTTTGAATAAATTTTTATTTAATAGTTTTATTCGATATGATGCTTTATAGAAACTTTACCTTTATTACATCAATCAGTAGTATTTTATTGAGAGCAATAATTTCTTTGTCAATGTTATTCTGTGGTGGTAGTCTCCGAGGACCATGTCCAATTACTCCAGCATGAAATACAGAAGAATGTTTCTGAGCTAACATCGTGCTTGTAACCTAAGTCAAACAAGATTTATATAATCTTCCATAGCAGTTATTATTTACATTTTTATGCTTTTACCTGTTTGTGATTTTGATGCAAAAGTAATGTTTCCTCAAACTTTGGTTCAAATTTTTCCTTTGCACCGAAATATTTAGCGGGATCATTATTGATACTGTGTTCCAAAATTTGTCTTAGAGCTAAAACTCGAGCACATGGAGAATAAAAAGTTAAATCTTTTAATAAATGGCAAACAATTTTCACACCTTGCTGTTTTTTCGTGATATCTAAAATCCAGAATTTTATCAGAATTTTTTTTTTCGAAAATCAAAAACTAATTAGTACTTACCATCTTCCACTATGCATAAAAAGAAATACTGAATTACAGCTCTTGTTAATTTTAAAGTAAGTTCTACATTTGGGGTAAAATTATCTTTCTCAGGCATGCTAAACAAGTCCAACATTTCAGCAATGTCATTAGCTAAATCGAAATCAGTCGTCTTTGTTAACAAAGCGGAAATTTGGGGCAAATTAAATTTTATAGCTTGAGTTATCATTTTTGACCGAAATACTACTGCCTTGTTAGACCTTTCCCACCTATATAAAAAAAATTACATAAATATGCAAATAGCATAAAACTCTTTTAATGTACTTGCTTACTTCAGCAATATTGTAAGATTTTGGAAGAATCGTCCCGGTTCTTGTTTCCCTATGACACTTCTGTAGTTTATATCCCTAAGAGATTGTTCTACTATTTGTGTAAAGTAACTGTGGCTAGCTAATATATTTTCAGTTTCAGACTTATTAGAGGAAAATAATATGATGTTATTAGAAACAAGTCGTATCAAAGCAGCAAGATGAAATGTAGTTACAGCTTTGATTAACATATACGACGCTGCAGATATTAATATATTGGGGCTTTGACTTCCAAGGAAACATAGCAGTCTAATGGCTGTCTGAACTCGCAGCGGAATTTGACTTAAAAGTAAAGGTAATATCACTACAAATTCCTGTTTAATTGAATTTAATAAAGCAATATTTGCAGATTGTGGCCCTTGTGTCCTTAAAAGTAAATCAATTTCTTGCAATACTAACTCTAGTATCTCAGAACATACACTTTTCACACTTTGTGCAGCATTAACGCTATGATATCCCACATTACTTGTGCTCAAACTTGTATCCAATAAAATATTTATTAACTGAGACCCTCCTTGTTCACATCCTAGTATCAAGTGAACAGTTAAATCTACTAGAGCTTCTGGTTGATTATCAAAGTATCTACACCAGTCTGATGCAAATAAAGCTAATTGTGGGATAATATCTGGCTTTACTGCAATAAAAGAGATAAATTACATTTCCATTTTTACAATGTTTGATATATCTACTTACATGTCTGTAACACGTCACTAGTTATTGCTTTTAAAAGAGTTTGCGAAAGAGAGGCCAAATTTAAAAGAAATGGAACAGTAGCCAATTTCTGATTCTTTGTATCCTCATCTATATTTACATCTTCCTGTAAACTCCACTGAAAATTATCGTTGTTATTATTATCTTTATTATTACTATTAACATTATTATTAATATATTTCAAAAAAAGCATCAGTTAATCGTAGCATGTAGTACAATTTTTACTTTGAATAAGTCTAATAATGCTGCTGTAATATCTTGAAAGTGACTACCAGCCAAATGCCCTAGAATTCCAACTACGGAATTCAATTTAGGATTTTTAACATTATGTTCATTTCCCATTGCACAAAAATCCTTCAAACCACATGACAATACTCTGGTAATAACTGTATTTGGGAAACAGCTTCCAACATGAGCTACTACCCAATCAAAATGGGGACTATGCAACACGCTAGTGTCTAACAATGCTTTGATGCAAGACTCTGTGTCTGAATGCATAAGACATTGAAGACATTGGGCTGTGATATCGATCAAAGTACGAGTGGCGCAACAAGACATCCATTGTTGAAGAAAATCATTAATTCCAGCATTCGAAGGCAAGTTTCCACGTTTTGCATATTCTGAGGAAAGTTTACCTATAATAAAAATAAAATCAACATTTCATTAATAACTTAAGTTGATCGTTAACTTGAATTATTTTAATGATTATAGACCTAACAGTTCCAATGACCATGCTGAAATAATTGGCGCCCACGCTTCTGGATTTCCATTAATGAAGCTGCTTAAAACAGTGTGAATCTCTGCTATTATAGTCTCCTCACATATCGCCAAGTTCTGATTCGTCTGGTGAAATAACATACGTATTAATAGAATAGCTTCAACTATATTATGGATTTTACGCAGACGTTGCACAATTGTTGAGTTTACCTCGAGCTGGCGAACATATTTGGTAACAGCAATAAAAAATACATTGCAGAAATATTCAAGCACCGCGTCTCTTGCAGCAGGCACATGTCGAAGTAAAGAGAGGGCTGTCCGCGTTACATCGAGCGTGCTCGTGCTATGAGTCGGTCGAACTGCCCCCGAGATAAATTTTCTAACTTCTGCCAGGATGTCTTCAGGCGATAACGTTCCCGTGGAGTGCAACATCTTAATTTTAGTCCCTCAATGAATCACGAAGATGTAAATACGATCATGTTTTCTTTTGAGTGTTTGAGGTTAAGTACAATTGTAAGACCAGCTAACATCGGGAAAGTTTAACGATTATAATGTTTACTATCATCACTGCTACTTTACATTCAAAGTTTGAAAAATATAAATAAAACAAATACGAGAAATAACTTAAAGCGTGATATGCAACAAACGCTCTTGCTTCGTTTAAATGCAAGTTTCACTTGCTGCCGATAGATCGCGCGCGGCACGTTTACGACTTCGATTCAAAAAGATCGAGTTTTTAAAATAGAAATTCTAAACTTTTAGTTAAAGAGGGCAACCATACAAAATGGTAAAATGTTAAAAACATTATGTGTTAGTTATAGTCGTATTATACAGCACGTATATTAATATGAAAAAAGGCCAATTTGGAAATATAAATTAATTATAAAATATAAATTTATTCGTTATTAATGAAAATTATTTTATGAACTTTCTTTCGTGTATTTGAACTGTAAGATTACATTCGCGCGTTTCTTCGAAAATTGTTCTTCAGTAAAAAAAATAAACGAATGTATTTTTAAAAAAAACATATGACTGATCGTAAATAAATATTCTTAAAACTATAAAAAGTGTATGCAATTGTACAAATGCAAAATAAATGACTTAATGATCGTTTGTTAAAACGATCGTCGCTTTTCTTGAAAGCAATAATTTCGACGTTTTTAAATGTCCATTAAACACTCAACAACATTTTATCAAAAGTAAGTTATGCGAATAACAACGTATAGAAGCAGTCTTCTCAAGAGATATTAAAAATTGTGCGCAGACGAAGAAGCATCTTTTCAGCGTCTTTTCTTTTTTTCTTGTTTTCGCGGCCTGTGCGGTCTCCTTGGCGTTACTTGAGGGCTGTTCTCAGAACATTCTACATCACTTGGGTCGTCCTGCAATTAAGTTTACAACGTGTAACAAAAGTAGAACAAGTATCAGAAAGACGATTTAGTTAATCACAAGAGACATGAAAAGATACTTTTAAAGCAGCTATGCCATCAGAGGGACCCGCCTGATAAATCACTATTGCTAGTAAACATACAACTTGAAACACCGCACCAATGTATAGCCCAAACCTTAATAACTGTTCGAACAAAGTCTCTTCTGCTGGGAGTAAAAGTCGCTTCAACTGTGGATCGGTATCAGCCATTTCTATATACTGAAAAAAAAAAAAAAGAAAGAAGAGGATGATCATCTCCATTTGTTTGTTGAGTTTTTACGCTTGAACAATTTTTTTTACAGAAATATACACAGAAAATTAATACTCAAGCATATAACGGACTTACTCCCACAAGTTTCGTTTATATTCAATTTGCATAATAAATTACCATTGTTAAATTGAAAACATTTGTATTTACGAAATATGAACAATTTTTCCAAGTTGGAATTGCATCAGGATATCTCTCGTTTGCAAGCAGCTCACATTTCGAACGCTACTTTTCTAAAAACACTATCGCATACTTAGAAATAATCAATAATCTAAGTTACAGCGATCGTGTGGAATTTTCGTGCCATACACGCTCGACAAATACTGCCAACTTCCTCACTGACGTTTGCGCCGACAATTACTTAAATGTCAGTTGATTTTCGCCGAAGCGTCGAGATATACGACGGAGTACAATTTAAAAAACAGATGAGCGAGATGATCAGACGCCAATCAATTTACCAACAAATATGTTTTATTCATGGATGAACGACACGTAGTAAATCTTGTAAATTTTTATTTACTTTTTTTCGGCCAACAGAGAGACAAATGTGAAATTGTTCGTCTCTCACTACTCCCTTGAAGTTGCCAGCAGAACGTTCGTTCATATATTTCAAACCAGATGTCGCTCTGATTAGCGATTCGATTTAAACGCCAACTACCAGCAATATGCGACATCAACGTCCTAAATCATCAACGCGTTGAAAAAAAGTAAATTTATAGTTAATTCGCGTAAACAGAAGTCAAGATAATATTCTCACAATAGTAAAGCGACGTATTCAGAGTCCTGAAAGCGAATTATATCTCACATTTGTCGGAAACAAGTTGACGCAGTTTCGGCAAATTGAAAATGGCGGGCTGATGGCAGCGCCGGAAGTTATCTGGTTTCGAGGCTTCATTGCTTGCGAGTCCGTGGATGTGAACCTTTGTTTTGTACAGAAGAATGGCTGCCATCTTTAGTTTTCGATGGATGTTTTCCGAAGAGATCGTGAATTCTCGTATTTATTGTGGTATTTAATAACGTAATAAAACCTTGGATAGTGGAATAACGTTGCCCGCGATGTAAAGAGTGTTTTTTCGTTTGTTATTTAAGCTGCCCTGGTGTCAATTCCATTGAAAAATGCTTGTGTTTACATCCAAGTTTAAAGTGAGCTTCTATATTCCTGTCATATTAAGGTAAGCAATGAATTTTTACGAATTTCTGTTGTACGGAACGGGACGGGAGTTGCATTCGTTGCGACAGGTGTTCAAAATTCAGTCAAACTGTCACACAAAAGACAGGTGTAACGCTGCGTTCTGCTCGTATTGTGAATCGTTCAGTGACGTTCAAATTGTCTCCTATATTTCGTGTTTTTTTCCCCCTTTTTATTGCAAATTGTTGACGAGAGTGCGGAGCAGTGTCATCGCGGACGAGCTTTCGACAATTTTACTGATGTTCATCGTGTCTCGGTCGTTTAATCGTTTGCACTTGGCTCGATCAAAAGGGAGAGAAAAAAAAGAGAGAGAAAAAAAAATCTCCAAACGTCGCGAAACTTCGACCTCGGTGAGACTCGAATTAATCTCGATTGCAAATATTCCGTCGTCTTTTTTGCAATAAGACCAGAGACTTTAAAAAGTATTTGTTGATCGCAATTTTTGTTTCCGAATGGTGGCAACAATGATTAGTAAAATGGTGAGTACAGGTCAACCACATCGTACACATACTACTTGACGTTGTTTGATTCACACTATTATCAACGTTTATATAACGTTTAAAACGTTTATTTCGCATTTTTCTTTTCTCCCTTCTCCTTTTTTTTTTGCATTCTCGCGCGAGAATTTTATTACGAACGATTTATACCTTTAAGATATTCTACGTTAGATGCAAGCTGGAATTGTTGAATTTCTTTTTTTTTTTTCTACTGCTTTTCGTTGGTAAATCTACGTCTGACTATTTAGACACGTAAGATCAATTGTTTTTTTTTTTTTATGAATTAGTGTCTGTTGATCGTGAAAAAAAATTGATGCACAAATTAAAAAGATGATGTACTTCCGTCATCTCGTTCCTTGCAGATTTTCACAACTAACAAACCTGTATCTAACCCTACTTTGCGAGCAGTATTCATAATGTGTTCATACAATATTAATCAAAAATAGCAAAAATAAATGAATAAATATAGGATTCTTGTTATGATACACGTTTACTTATTTCAAACGAAGAAATATAAAATCTAAAATTAATTCACTAGTAGATATGCTATGGTTATATAGTATGGTTGTAATGACGTATATCTATGTATATTTGTATATATGTATATTTCATTCAAGCAGTATTTCAATTGATATTGATGTATATCTCGTTACAAACTTTCTTGTAGCTAAACGATCATTATGTTTTACCATGAAATACTGTTGTTTAAAATTTCAGGAATGTTCTTTTGATGTACAATATTACTGATTTCGTAAGGTTATGAGATCATTTTTAACAGGTTTTCATCAAATTTCAAGTATGAGATTTAATAAAATAATTCACAAATGTTATTTAACAGCGTTAACTAAGTAAAGGAAAGTTTGTATATTGAAAACTATTTCACGGCGGGAATGGAAAAATCTGCCAGGCGGCGCTGTTTTCTCTGCCAGGTGGCCATATTGTTGATGCGTTCTCTCTCTCTCTCTCTCTCTCTCTCTCTCTTTCTCTCTCTCGTTTCTCTTTCTTACCTATTACCTTCACTACCATATACATATATATATATATATATATATATATGTATATGTATATAAGGAATATGTATAACTTTCCTTCCTCTTTTATCCCTTCATTTACTTTCATCGACCCCTGTCATTTTCTTTTTTCTTGATCTTTTCGCGATCCCTTCCAATCCTACTCTTGTCTTTCCTATTTTCTTTCGCCAGAGCCCCCTTTTTGTAAAATTCCTCGCGTCTTTTTTTCTGTCACGTTGAATTCCCTCCCCCGTGTGTCGTACGTCACGTTCAGAAAATTTGAAACTTATCGATCCTCAACGATGTCTCTCCAATATTTATTTCGATTTAATTATACGTTGTATATCCACGTACGTTGTAAGTATCCAATGCATTTCGTTGAACGGGATCTAGAATTTCGAAAGTTAAAACTGCCATCAATAGAACATCGCAGAGAAAAAAATTGATATTTAAACATCTGTAAATTCGTACCAACTGAATGATTTCTGTTTGTCAGTTCAATTTGTGTTGTAAAGTCTCAAATCTGGAATATTCGCGGTAGTGGGATAATAAGTGCAGATATGTTGTTCGTTAGTGGCTATCTGTAACCACGAATTTCCTCAACTGGACCGGTATAAATTCGTCATGCAGCTTAACTAAAAAAATTTTCCTCCAAATTTTTCTCTTTCCGCACGCATGTTGGAACGCGTATCCTCGTAAAAATACATTTCTCCGATAGTTCGAAGCACGAGCGCCTAAAAATGCGATCGAAGCTAAATCGATCGTATGCGAACGAGAAGAAGGCAGAGGTTTAAATGCTTTCGGGCTCGAAATTTAATTTGGTGGGGTACGCCTCTGGTGGTAGCGCTTGCTGGCTGCGTGGTGAAATCGTATCGACCGCAAGGGGGAAGTTGGCGCACGGTGACGGGCACGCGCGACACATATACACTTGATTCGCAAGAGAATCGGAAGAAAGTTGTTTAAAAGGATCCATTCATTGGCCAAATTTCAGCTACTCAGACTAAAAATTCCAATTAACTTTATTTTATTCGTAGGTTCCTCCCTCCTATTTTGAATAATTTCGTTGTTTAGCCTGATATTTAAGCTTCTCGGATATCGATGGTTTTTTGGCCAGCAATTTGCTAAAATTGCAGGGACAGATTGCTTCCAGAAATCTGGGTTATATACCGTGCAATTCTTTTTACACTTTTTCTCGTTGAATGCAATGGTGAAAGATTTGTTCTTTCTGGGCTCGCTGATTCTGTTTCTCCGTCGTGACCATTACTATTGGTCAACCCTGTTGACGTCATCGAGAAAGGTCCAATAGGACGACGTCAGTGCGTATGCACGCTACTACGCTGCTACTTGCTCGTAGCGACGGTGCATTACGTTTGCATGATCAAATTCGCGTTATCGCCAAGAAATAGTTACGATAGGTTATTTAGCAAGATGGCTAGGTTATGTTTAGGCGAGAAGATATTTATGGATGGATATAATGGATCCAAATAAATTTAAAATAAAAAAGATTTCTCGTAGATTTTTTTCGTTCTTCTGTTTAGGAAATAATACGAGGCGATGATTCAAAAGATTTATCTCGAGTATTTATCGATAGTATAAATTATTTTTATCTAAAGTTGATCGTTGATCATATCGACCGGAAAACCCGAGTATGCGTGTAGGATTGCAGCGGTTCGCCTAAAAGCGGGGCTCAACTGTATCAACCGATTTATAATAGCATCTGGTCGTTTAGTAACGCGAATTTATCTCTTTGGACACGTGTGAAACGAGTATTTCGGCAATCGTTCGAATATAGTCTCTCTTTCACGCGCGCGCGCACTTGGTCGATTCCGATGGGAAAACCGAGCGCAACCGGCGGCGATTTCGCAAGATTTACGCCGCAAAGAACCGATGCATTTCTTTGGGATGACATCACAGTGTATTAATGGTGCTTGCGGTTACTATGGGTTACGACGTTACGGACGCGTATTCACGATAAACGGGGAATCGTGTATCGTGGCTACTCGCTCCTCAATTACTGACAGCGGGGTACAGGCGTGCTAGGTCAGCCATAAAACGTATCCTACGAAAGTAAATCGTCCCCGATTCTTTTTTTTTTTTTTTCTCTCCTTGCCGCAGGTGGATCGTTTTCGTTACATTTTCTTTGGCGTTCCGCTTCGCACCGGACAGAAGTTTATCGCGTGCGATTACGATTGCAGAAACCGACCGCTTGTTAATGTGACGCGATAAAGTTGTTTCGATGTTTCTTTTTGTACTGGAAGAGCATCGAACAATCATAGAAATAGAGGAGAAAGGAGATAAAAAAGAAAATAGGAGAAGAAAATTCCAAGTGTCCGAATCGAAGATGCTTTTTTTTTCTTACTTTAGGAAAGCATCGTGCAATCGTAGAAGTAGGGGGAAAAAAAAGAAAATAGGAGGAGAAAATTTCCAAGTGTTCGGATCAAGTGGTACGACCAAGTGTAATAAAATTTAGTCCGGTTTGGAGCTGATTCGCAACCTCGATGCCACGAGAGAGGGGGCGAAGAGCGCGGGGTGGAGGGAGGAAGAGAGATGCACGGTTCTCAGTAACCTTGGTTGTAATAGCACAGAGGTGCGCAACGTTGGATCCTCGTCTTTTTCGTCTCCTTGTTCCTCCAACGCTCGCGCGCAGCGCATATGGAAACCCATTACGCGTCCAAGGGATTCGCTTTCTCGAAAATTATTTTTACTTCCCGACGTAGAAATACTGATGAAGTTCCCTCGAGCGACCAGGCACCAGGTTATCGAGTCAGCGAGCTGTTTTTCTAATCGGTTTTAGTGCAGATCGGCCCTTTCTTCACCGTGCGGTTACATTCCTAAGTAATTAATCCGCGGAACCACAGCGCGGCGGTAGCTATCGGCAAGCAGAGAACAGAATCGTCTGCGACAAACTCCTCTAGTCAGTTTCGTACTCGTAGACGCGCTCTCGCATTAGTAGAAAGTCTTAAACGATCGAAAGATAAAGAAAAGAATTTATCGACGACATAGAATGGCATCCACTTCAGAACGTGAATTCTGTATTATTCGAAATTTCAAAGGGACGAGGAACAGCGATTATTCGTGATGGCGTAACGAGCCATCTTTTAGATGTTGGCCGAACGACTGCGATTCCCGGTGGTTCTGTTGCATATCGACCGCCCCGCAAAAGTACGAAAAGGGATTGCAAAACTGCGGCGCGCACGAGCACACTCGCAGGCTCTTGTGACGCTCCCATTCATTTACATGCATGATCGAGCGGAGTGGCACGAAACTCTCACGGAACGGAGTGCTTGTTCTTTGCGCAACAACCATCTTCTTTCACGAGTACCGTTTAAAATCCTTTCTCGTTCCCTGACCCTTTTGTGCCTCTTAGATCTCTCAACTTATCCGGAATTATCCACGTAACGTACATCTCGATGACAGAGAGAGAAAGGAAAAAAAGAAAAATAACGGAGAAAAAGGGGAAAAAAAATTAAGTTAATCGTGAAAATCATTCTAATCGCAAAGGAGGGAAAAAAGAGCTATCTCGTCCAATGGCATCTGTTCCGGGCATAGTATTGTCTCGTATCTCGGTTTACTTCCACCAGCAGTTTCTCGTTCGCCTCTCTCGTTCGTCTGTCTCTCTTTCTCTCTGTTCCATTCTCTGGTTTTCTCTTTCTCCTCTTTTTCTGCGCAATGTTGTGTGTGTACGTTGTGTATCCTCCTTCCTCTTCGCGCCGATCTGCCGTGAACATAGCGAAGACAGCGCAGAAGAGAGGACAGCGCGATACCGGTTATTGGCGGGGAACTGGCATATTTCACCGAGTGTCCGGCAATCAGGCCTTTGTATACGGCTTTACTGTATGTTACATGCTCGTGTTCTCCCTTACCAGGGAGGAACAGAGAGCAGAGCGAAAAATGGGCTTGGAGAGAGGGAACGAGAGAAACAGAGACAGAGATAGATAGATAGAGAGAGAGAGAACTTGAACGTTTATTTAACGGCGTAGAACTAGTTGTAGGTATGGTTAGTACAGCTGGTAGTGGTGGGAGGTCGCGCGTTGTAGTCTGCTCGCTGCTTTTCCTTGATTTTACGCGCGTTATAATCTCACTGTTTTTTTTCCTTTTTTTAGATTTTGAACGAATTACATGCTAGAAAGTACAGTAGTGGAATTAATGCCGTTCTCGAGGGGTAGAAAATGAGTATCATTTTCGATGTGGGCGTAAACGGGACATAATGATGTCTAAGCATGGCAGGAAAAAAAAAAGATCAATATGGATACGCGGCGGCGTTCTCTGTATTAGTTTTTACGAAACCAGGAGTTGCTTGCACGATACTTTTGTTAGTTGTAATAGTTTGAATCGAAAAGAAAGAGGGGGGAGAGAGAGAGAGAGAGAGAGAAATAGGCGGTACCATTCCCAGTTTTATCCGCACGATTGCTTGCAATCGGGCTGGGGCCGCATGATAGTAGAATGCGCGTTTCAACTCTGCGCACGGGTTACTAGCGAGAGAGAGCAACGCCGTTTCCCTGCAACATCGAATTACTCCGTGTCTGAGAAGGGGTCAGCGGAAACGTCAAACAACTTGTTGGAGACGCGGTGGAGCTATGTCGAGTAACAATGCTCGATTGATAGTATTGTAAACAGCGTAATGACGTACGAGGGCACGAGATTCTTTTCTTTTCCAGCTTTCGCGTGTCGATACGTGCGGTTCGCGGCTAATTTGTAACGTTTTATCGACTGAACCGGCGGGTTGGTGAAATTGACGAAATAGTTTTCGCGCGAGGTAGGTAAACCAGAATGGCGAATATCGGTAAATAGGGTTGATGGCGGGTTAGGAGAGAGACGGGGGGGGGGGAGCTGGGAGGGGAAAGGAGAGGTCAGCATCGAGCGATAATCGTTCAGGAATAATTTTGGTTCGTATCGAATCAATGCAAGGGTCGAGGTACGCCAAGTAGGTCGCCACAAATCCCATTGCTGCCAACGTGACAAACCAGCCGGTGCAACGCTGCACGCTCGCGCGCGTTTCACTACGTCGCGGCGGAACCTCGTTAACTTCCACCGCTGCTGGAAACATTGCGGCGAGACTCGCGGCCAGAACATCCGCCGTTGTTACGTCGCCGACAGCTGTCTCACTGCTCACCAGATTAATCGTTTGAAATACGATAGGCCAAGACACGCGGTTTTTCCTTTTTTTTTTTCTTTTTTTTGCGATTTTGTTAAGTTACGTTCCATGTAGCTCGTCAGCCGCCGCGCGCAATCGTCTATTTAGCAAAGACACTCGAGTTAATATCTGAAAGACCAAGTTTACCGACAGAGAGATGTTTCTAGGAAATCGTATAGTTGAGACTCGTACGGTTCTCGTAAGTTTGCTTAGACTTGGACGACGCTCCGTCGTAACCTACCATTCCGTGGGGCAGTTAAATAATTTCAGGGAACAGTGTTACCACCGTGACATAAATCAACATTTTACGAGTGCATCGACGAACGTTTATTAAGCAGCTCGCAGTTGCGCGCGTAACCCGCTGTAGCAACGATTTATATTTAGCCACACGGGATTATAGTTTTGTTTCTGTTACAATGCGTGCGGCTTGCTTCTGGCAGTTTCCCTAATTTCGTACCATCTGAAATAATACGACGGCCAGTGATCCTCAATGCGTTCGAACGCGTAACTGACCAATTAGAAGGATGCATTTTTGGGGGGAGGGGAGAGAGCAGGAGGAAAACGATAGAAATGACGGTGGATTTTCGTGAGGCCCGATTGAAATGAAATCGAACGTCGGAGTGCATAACCTCGGGATTAACCCCCCTGCGTTGGCAGCTGGTTCGCGGACCATAAGGAGTGACCGATCTGTATACAATAATTTGTCGCTTTTGAACTCGTCGGTATATCACTGGATAGAAATTATTAAGAAGTAATAAACTCATTTGTTTTCCCCGGGTTACATTTAATTATATTTAATATTGAGAAAATGCTGCAATTTGAGACAAAAATTTCTCGACGTGTGTAGCACGTCATTCCAGCGCAAGAGGACGCCTGCGTGGTCGTGCGATGGAAACTGTTTTGACAATGCCGATAACGTTATTGCGCTTGTCACGTGACGAGAGGGCACGACTGTCCAATTTGTGACAGCTTTCCTCAAAATCGGTCGCGAGGAATACATCTAGGAATCGAATTGAATTCGATTTGGTCGCAAAACTTACTCGAAATGCACGTTGTTGATTGTAAATGGAAAGTCACTGTCAATCGTAAGAAACCATTTTTCATTAATGAATTAGGAGTCGTACGTTTTTTTGACAATGTCGTAATAAAGTTCGATTTTCTTCGCGCGTACTTAATTAATTACGACTCTTTTTTTTTTTTTTTTTTTTTTTCTTTTTTTTGTTTTGTTTTTTATGTCGGCCTATTTCTAAAAAGCCGCGTCCAATTAACGTTCTGCCTCTTTCAAGAATGCGGAGACAAAAGCCTGGGAAACTACCATACGGTCGTTGACGACTTTCAGTAGTAGCAGCACGTGCTATTGACAATGAATGCAGTAGAAAAGGTAGCGTGCGCATCGAACAAACTGGCCTCTCCTATTCACGTGTTCATCACGTGATTCTGACTCTAGTTTTGCTTGCTGTGGAATTTTTCATTTCGCGATGTCTCTATAAGCTCGCGTTACTTTAATGACAACGTTTATCGGTATTTAATTTGTATATGAAACAAGAAAAAAAAAAGAACAAATCAGCGATAGAACATACTATTCGAAGTGACAAGAATAGAAATCAGGATTAAAATTACGCTCAAAAGTATAACAAAAGTACCATACTGTCATTATGCAAACCAAACTTGACCTTAACTTGACAGACTATTACTCCTTCGGCTAGTTTGCACTCTTAATTTCCATTACAACGTGGATAAAAATTGATGTAAACATTCCACTTTGCATTGCGAATCGCGTTGAATTATTTATCAACTTCACACAACCAGAATAACTCAAACAGTCACCGCCGGGCAATCACGTCAATTATCGTTTTTTTTGTAAAAATCTCAAGATCAAATTTGTTTTGACGTTCAACGACCGATAATTGACTCTCGGACGACTTAATAAACTCAGACGAGTTCCTTTCCTCCATCACTATTTACAATTGCATCGTACGTATCTGTATCGACCGAAAGAAACTCGATTGCGGTTTTACTCTCTGAACAAAAGCTCGAGATTTGTCTTCCTAGTTCTCGAGGTGTTTTCCTAAAAGAACAGCGGAAACAACCTTTGTCTTTCTTCGCGCATTTTTTAAATTTTCTTATTGCGCGTATAAGTTTTCTTTCTTATCGACAGTTGGTAATTTAAACCCGTCGATAAAGTCGTATAGCTAATTGGCTAATACTGCCTGTGTATGTGTTTATATCCGATTATATTCGTTGTTTACACGAACGCAATTTTTAGTTTGCCAGAGGAAATTGACGATAGTATAATGAATTGGTGTGTATGTACGTACAAACGACAAGGTAGAACATACGGGCGTACTTGGCGCAACTCCAGCCGTACGTGCTGACTTGACACGGCTCGTAACGTTCCCCTGTAGAATCTTCTTGCCACTTGCCATGAAATCGAACGCAACGGCCGCGGTTCGCTGCGTTTCGCGTTTTCCCTGAGCGAAAAAAAGCGCAACACCGAGTGAATCATCGATGTTCGTAGAAGAAATGCAAGGATACGCCATAGATACACCCTGCAATTGCATATTGCGTCGTTTTCTTCGTAATCGTTACATGCAGCGATGTATTAGCAATGGTGTATCTTCCGATCGATCATGACAGGATATCTTCCTCTATTTTTACATTTTACCAATTTTTTTTTTTAAATGACAAATAGATTACGTATTTTCACACAATTTTATTTCGTAAACGTAATTGGAAAATCGTAATTATTATACGATAATAGAGAAAGATTTTTCTCAAACAATTTACTACTTTTTAAGTACTTTTCTTTAGGTTTTTTATATTGTATGCGCCCACTGCATTTTTGCATTTTTAAATTTCCCGCCAATGCGCAAAGTTTCGTATTTAATGATAGGCGACATTTTCTTTTTTACCGATTAATGTTAAAGTTTAATATTTTCTCAATTTTTCTTAAGAACCTGCGACTTTCGAATGCTAGATAAAGATGCGGCAATAAGCTTAATTAAATGTTCGCGATCGATCCGCGGCTTAATCTTTCTCTGATCTAAATTGATTTCATCGCGCGGATCTTGAACCGGTTCGCCAACGAAACAGATCACTTTTAAACACGAAAATTAAGAATTATCGTTCCGATCGTTTTTTTTTTTCTTTTCTCGTCACAGTCTTGTAATTGCAATTAAATACTTGAGATATTAAATATCTGATTTTTCTCCTTTTCTCCATCGTTAGTAAATATCTTCCGTATTCGTGGTGCCAGAAACGATCGCGAATCAGTTCCCACGGATTTTTGTTAAAAACGTCGACAATCTGTATTAGATATTAGATGCTCGTTTTTATTGTGTTGTTAGGAGGGAACTTTTCTCTGGATCAATAACCTTAAATATTGCATTACAACGTTATAGACGCGAATAATTGATATTTCTTACGGGATACTTGAGTTAGGGTCAACCGAAGACAGTCTTCAACCTCTTGAGAACCCGTCGAATATTTCTATGTTTTTTCATCTTTTATTTTATTATTTTACTACATGAGTAAGGTTATGTGAAATGTTCTCTTAACCTCTTGCGCTGAAATGACGTGCCACGCAATATTATCTCAATTGCAATATTATCTCAATTTTAAGTATATTAAAATATAACCCAGGCAAAATAGATAATAAATTTACTACTTCTAGTAATTTCTATCCAGTGATATGCCGATGAATTCAAAAAGTAGACGAGTCATTATATACGGTCACTCGTTATGGTCCGTAATTAATTACTAGCGCAAGAGGTTAAGATTTAACTTTAACATCGTTTAAATTTTGTTCTGTCGTTAAATATAAGTATACCAGAGAAAAAGAAATTTAATATAAATTACGTATATTCGACGTAAAGAAAATATGATGCTAACTATTCAGAATACTCTTTTGCGTAGACTTAAATTTTTTTCAAAATATGTGTTCTACAAGTAAATTTGATATTTCGATCAAAGATCTAAGCAATTTCTTCAATTATAAATTATTTTAAAGAAACTCATAAACGGAGAAGTTATGGCAACTTGGTTCTGAAAATTGATAATTCTTACAAATCTGGGATATTGAGATAAAATGATCGTTAAAAAACTATATTGAATGATATAGCAATTATTTTGATTATCTCTAAAAATATTTTGGAAAACGTAATGAAAAATTGTAGTTTAATTATATTTGATATCCGCCAACCTAATTACGTATAAGAAATTGTACACGTAAAATTCATTGTGTAAGTCAGTGTAATATCATTATTATTTCTTGCACAACGCAACAACACGGTGGTAGATCTTAAGGGTCGTACATTATTGTATTATTTTCTTTTATTTCACGATACACATATATTTTTATAACATACTATATTATACATATGTTTATAGTAGTAACAATTTTCTCATATTATTTTTCCTTCAACGTCTTGACTGGACCAATTAGAGATTAATGAAAGCATCGTTTTGTGTGTTGTAGCCTATGGTTCAGAATCCTCAAATAGCGAAATCGAAGAGCGTGGTATCCCGTCCGAGGCGAGGATAGCCATTCGATCCTAACTCGCTCGAGTTTCCAGTTGGCGTGATCAAAAAGCCTCCAAAACGTCGACCCCGTCGGTGATTAAGTTATCGGGGGGTGGAACAGGTGGGGGTGGGGAGCAATTGTCCCCAGGGCCTGGCCCACCTCCCCCGACGTCCCCAATCGAGCATACCGACACCAACGAAAACGATGCGGCCACCACGGCGACGAAACACGTTGACAGCTTTCCACAGAACACTGAAACCACCATGAGCTTCGTCCTGCAGCTAGGCACCGTAGAAACATCCCTCGAGAAGAAGAACGCCAGCAGTCAGCCGCCGTCGTTGGCTTCGTCGTTGAATCAGGAGGAAACGTCGAACGCGATTGTCACAGGGGCCGATGACACCGGCGGCAAGCCACAGATCCTTCAATGCCTGGAAAGTACCGCAGATATCCCAGCCGGTCATGTTATTTCGTTCTCCGCCGTGAAGTCAGTGAGCGTCACCTACCCGGTGGCGAAAGCCGTTCGGGAGGTGCAAAGAATCACTGGCTCGCAGACAAACACCACCCAGGTGCTGTCGACTCGCGTTGTCTCGCAGAAGTTGCCGGTGTCTGGCAATCAAACACAGTCCGCCCCTTTAACGCTGAACGCATCTTCCAACGTGACCCATGTTCCAGTGAACTCTCAATCTTCGCCATCGCCGGGCAGCGGAGTGGCGCATGTCTATCCTTTGCAGCATACCGCGGCGTCCACGCAGAGCAAACAACAAACTAGAAATCAAGTGATCACCAACGAGGCCAAGCAACAACAACAACAACAACAGCAGCAGCAGCAGCAACAGCAACAACAACAACAAACCACAGCGATATCGAGTTTACAGACTAGCATGCCCCTGAAAGTTCAGCCGGTCTCGTCGCAATTGGTCGTAAGTAACAACGCGGTCAGAGCCATCACCAGCGCGACTTCATTGCCCAATATCCAGAGGATACACGTGAAGACGCAGAATCTCGTCGGTCAGGCACAGACGGTTAACTTGCAGAAAGTGAAGGCTGTGACGAACGTTAATCAGGGGGTAACCGTTCAAAGAAACTCCGTACCTAGGATACAGACCGTGCAGAAGGGTCAGGTGTTGTCGGCCGGTACCGCTCAAACCACCCAGTTCGCTGTTAACCAAGTTACGAACAATAGTAACGTACAGAGAACGCAACAGGGCAACTCGACGCTTCATAAAACGCAAGCGAACGCGCAGAAGGTGGCTCAAGTTTACAACAACCAGAAGGTACAGTCGCAAGTGTTGAGTAGCCATCCGAATCACAAAGCGCAGCTACAACAGATAACTGGTAATCAGCAGCAAGGATTGCAGAAGCTGCAGGTTCAGTCGCAGAAGACTATGTCCGTGCCCAGACAACCGGCGAACGTGCCTAACACGGTGAATAACGTTCAAAAGTCTAGCAATTCTGTAGCTGGTATACAGAAGGTGCAGGTAATGGGCCAAGTACAATGTCAGCAGCAATTGCCGCAGATTCAGAAACACGTGCAACAGGTACAACCGTCGCAACATCAGAGATCGCAGTCAACAGCGACTTTGCAAAAGTCCCAGACTGTGGCCACGGTTAACTCCAGCAAGGTACAGTCGATCGCAAACGCTTGCAAGAGCAACAGCGTTCCGAATATTAACAAAACGTCGCAGAGCGGCAATCTGTTGACCGTGAACAAGCAGTCGGTGATCTCACAACCGCAGCAACTGCACATTCAGAACTCGTCTCAGTTGCAGCAACAGTTGCTGCAACAGAATTCGCAGGCGCAGCAACAGTCGCAACAACAGGCAGTACAGAAGCAGCAGCAGCCCCAGCAACAGCAAGCAAACACGAACTCGCAAACTCAGAGAAGCCACAGTATTACGAATGTTCACCAGAAGGTCGCGACGATAGCTGCGACTATCCCCAATAACCAACGAACCCAGGTAGTCAACTCCAAGATACAACAACAACAGATGGTTATGAGAGTGGGCGTGCCGAAGAATCAAGCGCAGAATTTACAACAGAGTAACTTGAAGAACGTCCCACAAAAGATCGCCAATACCGTGAAAACCTCCAATTCGCAGAACGTCGTGCAACAGTCGTTGCACAGAAATGCGAGTGCCGTGCAGCCGGTGAAGATTATTCAACAACAACAGAACATCATAGGACCGCAGAACGCTCAGAAACAGCCTGGATGCATCAAGACGATACCCCCTCAGAAGCCAGCTCAAAGGAATCACACGCAGAAAGTAGCCGGTATTAAGACCTCATTGAACACGAACGTAGCTGCGGTGAAAAATCAAGGATCAGCGGCTGCAATCGCACAAAAGACGAGCATCAAAACGTTGCTCCCCCAGCAGACTGTTGCTGCGAACATGCTGATGCACAAAAATCAGCCGATTAAGATACAACAGCAAACGATACAGCAGAAACAACTTGTCGCAACGTCACAATTTCCCCAACAGGTTAGGCAACAGTCTGGGCAAGTGAAGACATTACTGCCAGTAACTAACATGGAATCTCGCAAGGATGTTGAAAACAAGTTAGTATTTATTTATGTCTCCTGTATACGTATTTGTTTGATCTTCTGTTACAATCGTGTTACAATGTTCTATTAACTAACAACTAAATGTAATATTTCTAGAATCGAAACCGAGCTGCGTGAATCTAAGGAAGACGAACGTCAACAACGTTCTACAAGTCCAGTTATAAGAATACCTCCTCCTTACGAGGTAACGCACACACACACACCACACACATATATATACATATATATATATATATATATATATATATATATATATATATATATATATATATATATATATATATATATATATATATATATATATATATATATATTGTAGTAGTGCAAAGTTCAGTAATGAATCTTTAGAGTCATTTTTTCAGTGTGCACCGTTGCATTTTGTAGTTACGTATAGTTGTTCCCAGAACACGTAATTCTTGATTATAGTGTCTTCAGTACGTCCTACAGGATCACAATTACGGGGCACCACCGCCACGAACGCCATCACCTCCGTCACCTCCGTCTCATACAAAACAGCCTATCAACGGTGCTGGAAGTTCTACCACGACTTCTCAGCATCCTTATATTTATGGAAAAGGTACAAGGATTGATTAGAATGTTTAACGCTTTAAAACACGGAATACCGGTTCAATTTGATCCATCACAAACGTTTCTTCTTGTTTTCCTAAAATTTTCAAACGTTTTGGTGCGAGGCAACACGCGCTGTTCAATTCTATAATACATGTTATATGTATTGTGTATACGATATTTGTGTACAATAATAATTTTTTATATAAACAGTCGAAGTATTTATTTTCGTCAGGCGATCATAATAACAGTTGATACCATACGTCGTAAAGGTTAATGGCGTGTTTTCATCATAAACGTTCCTTACTTCGCATAAATTTTCAAACTTTTAGTGTGAAATAGCACGCTGGGTTAAACATTGTACAACATCATACTGTAATAATTTTTACTATACGACATTCGTTGAGTAATGTCGTGTTGTTCGATGCAGTTGTTAGTGGCACTAATGTGGACGACGATGCAGCCAGTGCAATCAGTAGTGAAACAGGAAGAGATGCAGAACTGGAAGGCGAAGAAACTGAAACCGCCCCCGAAGGTGAGGGGGACGACGAGGATAGCGTTACCAGATGTATATGGTAAATATTCGTGAATTTCTTAATTGCTGAATATAGAGGCTTTCGGGTGTATCATCTTTTTGAATAGTATGCCACTATAGTGATGGCTCACTTGTTTCTCAGTCGAAGAACACAGCTAACCGGACAATATTTATGAAATAAAAAATACACTAATTGATGGCGTGACAGTCAATGTGCTAATTTATTCAAAGTTTATTCTAACGCAATTATGTATTGTTGAAAGATTAAAAAACTATGTCAACAAGAAATACTCATTTAAAAATTTTTTTCGGTTCTAGTGATTTCGAGCATGATGATGGGTACATGATCTGCTGCGATCGTTGTTTGTAAGTTCAATTAAAATATTCAAGTATCATTGGATGAAATAAATGCAACGTATCACCAGTAAATGTAAATTTCTGATTCCAGAGTTTGGCAACACGTTGATTGCATGGGCATAGATCGTTCCAACATTCCTGACGAGTATCTCTGCGAGATTTGCCGGCCGCGGCGCGTAGACAGACAAAGGGCGCGCGCTTTGCAAATGCGTAAACGCGAGGAATTGTTAAATTCCGATACGTCGTCCGACACATCGTCCACCAGTTCGGCGGATACCGACGTCGGTGTTAACACGATCCCAAAGAAGCGAAGTTTACAGCAGCAGATTCCTCGACGAAAGTCCGAACCACCGCAAGTAAGGCGACTGAACAACAACAACAACAATAACAACAACAACAACAACACCAACACCACCAACAACAATAATAATGTCGCGAAAAGACAGAGAAGAGACTCTCATCCGAGACAGTCCAGCGCCGTTCGCAAGAAAGAAGCTACGAAACGAGGCCCGGGTAAACGCAAGGCTAAACGAAGAATGAGCTTGGAGGATAAAGAGGAGGAAACTCAAGATACATGGGGTACGAACGTTGCGCCACTGAGACAGTGGATTGAACGTTACGAGGAGGCAGTGACGAATCATTACAGCCCCGAATTAAGAGCAAGGATATCATCTATCAAAGTGAATGGCACGCACAGCGACTTGAGGCAAAGTAACATGAATGTCATCGCCACTGGAAAGTGTAGGCTCAACGTGCACAATAACAATATCAGGGTAAGTATAGCTATTTCTCTTTACGACGAGCAAGGCAGCATGTTTAAAGAAAATTTTCTTTCTCTCTTTTCGCGCAGTTTCTGGTAGCAACCATGTATCTCCCGCCAAACACACCTGTCGTTGAATTACGAGGAAAGTACATGTTAAGTACCCAACATCGACCGTCCTATCCTCAAGGAAGGCAGCACACTCAGAGGCCTGGGCCGTTTGTATTCTTTTACCGGTTACCACGAGACGGGACAGAAGTCTGTGTAGATACTAGAACGTACGGGAACGACGCCAGATTCGTGCGACGTAGTTGTAAGCCTAACGCGGAAGTGAAACATTGTATAGAGAAAGGGACATTACATTTGTATATTGTTACCACAACCGCAATCGAGAAAAATGCCGAAATTACGATCAGACACGAGCAACACGACCTCCTGTTGTCACCTAATCCGAACGGTCCCATGATGCCCATCGTTTGTGCGTGTAATAATCCGAGGGAATGTCAGATAGTGTCTTTGAATCAGTTGAACAGAAGAGGAAGTAACGGAGCGTTGGCTGAGAGCGCTGACGGCCGAGAACGGAGACGAAGGGGCAGACGAAATACAATTTGCGAGGACAGCGACTCGTCGACCGTGATACCCAGTAACAACATTATCGCGCAACCTGCCCCACCACCGACAACGGTCTCGTCGTCGTCCTCGTCTTCGTCATCGTCGTCGTCGTCGGTATCCGTGCCGCCGAGAAGGACAGTCACAACCACCATGACGAACACTGTGCGTCAGGTATCGAAGGAGGAGCTGCTGACGGTGGTACAACAGCCTCAAACCTCTCCGAATCTGAATCAGCCGGTAGCGCCAGAAACTAAGAAAGACAAGAAGAAAATGACGAGGGAAGAGAGAAAAATGGAAGCTATCATGAAGGCATTTGAAAGGCTGGAGAAAGCGGAGCAGAGGAAGCAAGAGGTTCAAGCGCGGAACGCGCAGCGAAAGGAATCTGGTGGTACGCATAGCGACAACGAGGATAGTCACAGTGTAACGATCCAGTCGAAGCAGAAGCAAGCGAATTCCGACAGACCTCTGAGGCGAAAAAGAAGAAAGGGCAGAGCGAGGACTACGAGTACCTCTCAGTCGCAGAGTAGCAGCAGTCGGAGAACCCGGTTGAATTCCGCGGATTCGGACGAGTCGTCCGGAGAAGAGAGCACCTCGATGCAGTCTCCGCCTTTGTTGAACCAAAATCACTCGCAGAATCGGGATGGCCCTTACTCTTCTCACTTGCACACCCCTGCCAAGAACATGAATGAAAACGTGACAGCAGCTGCACATCAAGGCATACCAACAGCCGCTGGTCTACTGCTAGCTCTAGCAAATTCCAACGCACCTGGACCGAGTTCGCCTCCTTTGCAACAACCAACGCCAGTTAAGAGCCCGACCTGTGACAGCGGTGCGAGCAGCAGCTCTCAAAGCTCAACACCATCCACGCCGTTGTCCTCGGCTTGCTTGCTAGTCGCGGCAGCGGTCGGCCCTCTGGCTCCTGGCTTCAAATTCCCAAAAACCAAGAAGGTGCTGATGAACGAATGGCTGAAGGAATCGCCCGATCCACCGCAGAGCAACATATCTCAGATGTCGCCGTTACCAGCGTTACCGCCAGCCTCCGCGTCGAACTCTATAAATACTCTTTGCAGGTCCACGGATTTTTCTTTGCCGACCGACTCGTCCGCGGAATTTTTAACGCAGAGCTACGCAGCCAAGAGTTTGGCCACCCTCGTGCAAGCGGCAAATTCGGTCTCCGGGATGTGCGACTCGCCGCCACAGCGCAAACAGGCAGCCAGCGGGAACACGGTTTGCCCAGTCTCTACGGGATCGGCGAAGAAGAGATGGCTGCGTCAAGCCATCTCTGAAGAATGCGATTCACCGAACAGCCGACCGGACAGTCCGCCGGCCAGTGAAATGGTGGCTCCGCCAAAGAAAAGAAGGATAGCTAGAGAAAGTTTATCATCGGACAATTACACTCCACCTACCACACCCACCATGTTAGTCCCTGACGCTGTTACAAATAGTAGATCTTTGTGTCCTGCTGAAGTAAGTAGCTATTGTTTTTTGGCAAAAGGAATTGGAAATTGATCTCTCAACTGAATTGTTTTTTTCCAGGACGATTTCATCGAGCACCTGCAGTCCCCGTTGGCCGAGCAGAACGATGAACGTCACATAACAACAGAATCAATCAAACAGGAAGACGTCTCGCACGAGCATATAAATTCGGACGAGGCCGTACGGCAGAAGCTTTCCATAGACATCCCACAGGATTTTCATATTAAAACCGAGAAACATGTGATAGTAACGCAGATGGACACTTCGTTGATGAAGGAAGAGAGCATACAAGTGAAGAAAGAAGAGAGCGATGAAACGGATTGTGACACGTATTTGGAATCGAAGGCTTTCATCAAGGATGAATTACGATCTGTTAAAAACGAGCTGATCGATCAGACGCTGGTTGACAAGAGCAAAAAGGAATATGTTATAAAGAAAGAAGAGAACTTGGATATGGAGAAGGGCACGGTCGAGATAGTCGATCAGAACGAGGGAGACATAGAAATGGAGGATTTCAGCTCTCCAATCGCTGTTATGGAGTCGGATGCGATTCTGAAGCAACGTGTCGCTGAGATGAGACTCGAATTCGGTGGTAGTATCAGCGAGATGGTTAAAGCCGAGGACGACAGATGTGACGACGATAAAAGATCCGAGGACATGAAGTGCGAGGTGAAATCAGACGACAACATGTCGATCGATGAGTTTGACGTCGAGGCCCAGATGAAAAAGATCACTGGTGACGATGGGAACGATTACAAGGAGAAAGTAGACACCAGTTCGGAGAAGGATAAAAGCATGGATGGTATCGAGGGTCTGATGGAAAGTTCCAAGGAAGATTCAGAATCCGAGGACAAGGAAATGGACGAATCGCCGACGTTCAAATCGTTCAACTTAAATCACGAGGGGAAATTATTCAAAGACTTTGGGAGCAAGTCTGAGCCAGAGTCCATCATTGAGAACAGCATGAAGGAGACGGAACAGAGCCAGGAATCTCAGAAACTTGAACAACCGTCCGTGTTCGTTACTTCGTCGGAAGAATCTATTTTCGAGTCTGCATCCTCCAACATGGACACAGAGTCGGTCGCGGAACCGCCAAAGATTTTTCACTCGATTCCACCGTTGAGCGAGCGCATCCGCAAAAAGACGGAAACGCCCAGCGTTTCGAAGAGTCAGCTGAATTTCGAGGCAGCCATTATCGAGTCTACCATCGATATGGAGACGGTAGACGAGTCTAAATCTGGTGAGCAAAAGTCCATGCTCTCGACGGCGTTGAGGGAGTTGTTGGAGGCGAAATTGGACGATTTAACAGCCGGCGACGCTAAAGAGGAGATCGTCCAAGAAAACAGCGCGCCGTACGTCGAGCCAAAGTGCGAAACTCCCGAGCAAAATGTTGAGATCGAAGGATCAGCGACGAAACCAGCGCCGCAAAACGTTCACAACGAGGAAACACCGGCGAAAGAGGAGGAGGCTCCGCCTAAGGAGATCAAACGACTAAAGGACCCGAGAACCGTGGTCCCAAACAGTATGCCAGCGCCTGCATTTAAACCCGAGGCAATTGTCCCTGTTAAGCGAAAGGTTAGATTTAACTATGGAACGAAATCTTCGCCTCGAAGTTAATCTTCGTCTATTCAAAAGTGATTCGCTGTTCCAGTTGTCGATATCGGAATACCGTAAACGTAAACAGCAGTCGTCCGGTGGTACACCTCCGGAGCCCGAGCCGTCGAGCGACGCCTCGGCAACGGATAAGGGAGGTGCCAGGGGTAGATCAGACAGCGCCAGCAGTGGTACATCGTCGCTTAGTTCCGATGAGGAAGGTTCCAAAGTCTCGTTAAATCTCGACGTACCGACCTTGACCGCGTTACCGCTCTTCACCAACGCGGAAGGCGAGGAAAAGAAAGGTTAATATGGTCGGGCGGTTTAGTCGGTTTTTTTAGAAATACAATAAGAAAAAGCTTCGACGTTGAAAAAATGATGATGATGATAAAAAGTATTTTGATAAAAATCGGTCTGTTTTCGTAGGTAGCGAAGAAGGAACAATCGGTTGGTCCGCCGCGCCAACTTTAGTCGAACGTCAAAGAGAAAATCTTACAGAAAGATTGAAACGAGAGTTTGGATTATTCCTCAGCGATGACGAAGAGGAACGAGCCCGCAAACATGGTAAAAAAAAACATTTCGTAGTGTTCTTTCCTCTTTGCTTCGTGCCATTTTTGCTCGCGCGCTTATATCGTCGTGTACGCGACATGCGTATTGTTACAGGTTTGACCGCAGAGGCAATATTGAAAGCGCGTAAGGCATCTCCGCCTCATCCAACCGTGTCGAACACTCCGCCAGGTTACCCGGTACCACCTCAGTTGCCACCTCAGCCCTATATACCACCTCCGGGATCCGCGTCCATTCACTATCCTCAGTTCCAAGCCAAACCTTGTCCCGTTCAATATCAAAATTTCACGGTGCCGCAGAATGCCACGCAACCAGCCTACACGAACGCCGCGCCTCAGGCCTCTGCAAACAAACAGACGCAACAGTTCTTGTTACCTCAAGCGTCTCAAGCGCCGCCGGGCTCGAATCCGTATCCCCCTCAGTTTGTTCCGCCGTCTACCACAGCAGTATCGATCTCCAAGTACACGTCTGTTACACCGCCGCCACCCGGAAGTCAAGTCTATCCTGCATCCGGCCAGTCGCAGAAGCAATTTTACAATCATCCGGCACCAAGGTCTTAACCCACATAAAAGGTAGCGCTGTCGAGAAGATTTTTTTTTTTTCTTTTTTTTATTTTTTTTTTTTTTTTTTTTTTTTTTCTTTACTTTTTCGTCCAAGCGAATCCGTGCAAGTGAAACGGTTTTGACATTGATTTCTAGAGTAGCAACTTCGTTAACCTACATCCTAGTTAGAAAACCAATTCATCTCGCGTTTCATTTTCTCGTCGACTTTCTTGCAACAATGACTCCTCCTAAACATTACAGAATTACAGAATTTTCTTTGAATTTCCGTCGACACGGTGAAAAGCAATGAAGTTTGCATAATCCGATAAGCGACAATGAACTGGGAATACATTAACACTCGATATTTCGCGGTTTTCAGCTATTAGAATTTCTATAATAATTACATTATGCCCGATAAAGACACGTTACAGGTTCGTTACATGCTTTTTGACATAAATGTCGCTATTTTTTAATAGGCAATGATTCACAAGTTCAGTTGGAAATAGAACGTAAAACATTTGACGAAATTTTCATAAGATTGAACGACTACGATCAAAAAAAGTTTTAAACTTGAGAGTCAATTGAGATTACGTATGTTTAAAATTTCACGATTTACTGCTGTAAAACAAAAAGCTGTATCACTTATTTAACGAATAGGAATATAGATATGCTTGAGCAGAGTGATACTTCAAATCGTACGTTATAAATATTAAATGTCAAATCGAGGGAAAATTTCGTCTTGTATCCACAACTTCGATTGAGATATCTTCCTCGATATGTAAATGAAAGATAAACATCTGTTTTGGGTCAATTTCATCGTTTAACCATCCATCATGCACGATCGACTTTATCGTTCCATTTGTTTTTTTTTTTTTCTCTGTTTTCGTTTTCCATTATGCTTATCGGAAAGACAAGCAGCGATGAGTTGCGGCAGTGAGTCACGAAACAGTGACAATTTTTTTTCTTTTCTCTTTCAAATTGATGAACGAGAGTTCAACAACACTTTATTTTTATTATATATAGATGACAAAATCTTGTCTATTCTTTCAGTCGAATATTGAGTCACTTCAAATCAGCGTAACTAGTCGATAATAGTAAAATTAAAATTTCTGCTTCGCGCGGGAGAATGTTTGTACAATGTACAGCTTGTTGTTAGCTTAAACTTACGCTTAATGTCAGAATGTCTTATAATTTGCAAACATGACGTGTGGAGAATTGAGTTTCAACTGACTATGCCTTCAAGTGTGTATAATAAATTAGTTTGTCATCCTAATTTTTTAATAAATGCGCAGTTGTATATTTTAAGTCGAATCTCTCAGCGCTTGCGTTCTGCGTGAATTTGACAAATATATACAAACGAGATTGCGCGCAGGACAAAATAAGTGGAAACGTAATCTCAAATTTTTAAGGTCCATTTCATCGGCAATTAGGATCTAGGCAACAGCCTACTCCAATTTTACGCGCATGTCTTAGAAGTTTCTTTAGAAACGTCGAATTACGTGTTTACGAAATGGAAAATGAATCCTTGTAAAAAAAAAAAAAAAAAAAAAAAGTCGCAGTTAAAATTGAATTAAGAATAATGACTTCCAACAACGGAAACGGAAAAGTATATGGTTTCGCCGGGTTATTTCGTTAATCATTCATCTCAGTGATGAGTCGATATTTGTTTAACTTGAGGTAATGCCCAAGGTGTGCTAGACTTCGAGAAGCTTCTCGAGTGTTTTCTCAATAATAAACGGAAGGTTAGCCCGTGTTAAATGATAAACGCAATTTCACGAGGCTCCTCTCTGATTCATCGATATTAAATATTGACATTACGGAGGAAAACGATCAGGGTGCCGGCGATTATGTCTTAACATTGTTCGTTGTTCAAGTTCGCCATGGATACGTACGCTTAATGAAATCCTTCGGAGGGTATCATAAGAATCCCGACGTATAATTTACTTCGAGTTCTATGTGTGATTTAAAAAAAAAAAAAAAAAAAAACATTTGTATGCATCTAAACTCATGCAACGACAACGTTGCACTTCTGATTTAAATGCAAAACGTATTCGTACATCCTTGAACGTTTAACCATCGATTATAAATACCATAGAAAGTACTCCTTTCTAGTCATTTGCATATAAAAATCGTTGAATAATTTTTGCATGATGAAAGTTTCGATTATAACAATTTTGTAAAAAGAAAAAAAAGAAGAAACTCTAAGCAAAGGATGCGTGGAGAGTAGCTGATGCAGTAATTCGAAAATAATTCCTTGATATTCCCGAAGAAAAAAAAAATGGCGAAATACGGGATAAATTGATAAGTATCGAATCAAGCCTTTGCGATTACTAATTATAAATAATTAGCAAATGATTTTTCAAACACGCGGCTGTGTTTTAATATTTCGTCATACTGAGTCGCCGATTCCCAGCTATTCAATAAATCGCCAATCGTAACGATTGCGAAAGACGCGTACAATAGCTCACAAAAGTATTTGCATATTTATTTACCAGGTATTTATTTAATACATAATTGATAATAATTTAAAATCATCACTTTAAAGCATATAAAGAATCAAAGATCGTCACACTGAACGAATGGCCGATTATTTCGATGCTTTTCTGAGTGATTTGTAATTTTTATACATATTTTTTTTTTTTTTTAGATATATTCCAAACTTTATCAATGGAATCGTGATAATTGAGTCTCATTTTTGTACTAATGAAATTACAAAATATTTGCATTTTCAATGCCTCGCAATATATTCGTAGAAGTAAGTACTACATGCTTAAATATTTTCATGAGTTACTGTACACACACACCGCGTAATAAGCGGCTACTTATTGCGGCTACTTGAGTCATCCAGTATTAAATTATCAACGATAAATAACGCGAATGCAATTCTTCAACATGATCATTATTAACCCGAAAGAATTTCTTACTTTGTATTTGTTCCCCGTGTATTACCGGCTGGCAGCCGACATTTATGTCCAATATTAATCGCCGGTCAAGGCAGAGGTGAAAAATTTAAGGTCGACAGATAGAGAGTGGAAAGTTGCGTTACGGTGCCTCTTGGGCCAATCGCGCGCGCGTAATCACATTATGATGGCACTCACCTCGAGAGAGGATCGATGAACAGTGCAACGATGATCACAGCAATAACGACGCAGGTTAGATAAATCGCAGAAATTTCGTAAATCTCGGATTCCGGAGGTCGGTCGAGGGTCTCGTGGCCTCCGTTACCAAGGACACAGAAATCGGCGCCGCAGAGCTTGATTTTGTCCCAGTTTGTGGTACTGTTGCCGCCACCACTGCCGAACTCTCCCCCGCTGAGCACTTGGAATCCAAACAAATAGGAAATTTTTAGTCAGACGAAGAAATGCAAGCATGGCATTGCTAAAGTAAGAAATAAGATTCAATTGGGAATTTGTACTGTGATACGATACAAAAAAAAAAAGAGAGAAAAAGAAAAAGAAAGAAAGAAATCTCGATCTATGGCGAATATTTCGTAGCAATCTTTAGGTTGTGTGGTGTTAATGTAAATCTTATTTTTCTTATTTATCTAAACATTTTCCTGTTTCATGTCCTTTTGTAATAACTGTTTTGTTTAAAAAAAAAAAAAAAGAAAAGAATCTTTAAACTGTTACTAAGAACTCTGCTACGAGGAAAAATATCGTATTTTACGTGTCTTATTTACGTATATGATCATTCTTCTCTTCTATTTCTTTATTCATAATTTGTTGTATCTCGTGAAAATCTAATGGGTATGCGCAAACAGACGTATTTGAAAAAAAAGAAAAGAATCAAATGATCAATACGTTGCATAGAAGACCAATAGGAACACAATCGAAAGAACGGGGATCTCTCAAACAAAATGTATCTTATCTCCACAAGCATAAATCTCTCAATAATTTATCAAGATCCTGCTCAACTTTGCAGATAATCGGGCGATACGTATGCAACTATTTATTGCATCTGACTACGATCTAGGAACTATCCGCGCCATATATATTCATCAAGCTATGCAAAGCATTCAGACGCGACAAGAAAGCAAAAGGCTTAGATCGGCCACAATCGACAACTTTCCGTCGTCAGTCGGAAGCAAATCGTTGGAGATTCCACCGTAGCAGCAGTTAATAGCGGGAGAAAAGTTCACAGCGTTTTCTCCAGCTTGTGCCACGAACGATCTCGTCTGTCAAATATGCAAATATCGGTGCTAAGCGGCGAAATTATACGACTCCAGAGCGAAACGTATCCACGTATTCTGGAATTTACCACCATTGACCAATCCGCGCGTACGCGGTCATCGGACGGCGAACGACAGGAACTTTCACCGGAGCGTCGTTGATAATATCATAGCATGTTTACAATGTCTCCCACCATCGTTTCCGATTGTCCGCAAGTCCTACTTATCGACTTGTGATATATTCACAGGTGTCACGTGTGTTCAAGCTCGTACATGTGTGTACATCATTGGAACGCGATTTTCTTGCTGATAGAAGTTCACGGGTTTGAAAAGCGCGGCCATTTAAACGTTTCAGTAATTCCCTCGGCTGCGCGAACCACGAAGAAGTTGAATACGGGAACTGTGTTCAATGTCTCATTTGATTAAGATACTGATACATGCGCATGTATCAATTTATTGGAGATATTTATACACACACATTCGTGGAAATTTGTCGATTTAGGTCCGGGTAAATTTTTTTTTTTTTTCACTCGAAGAAGTTACAATACGAGTTTGGACGAAACGTAAGTGGCAAAGATATCTCAGGGAACCGTCTTTTCTTTCGCAAGAAAAACAAGCAAAAGAGGCAACTTTGAGAAGCAGCTGCGTTTATTCAGGAGACTAAAAATGTATTTAATCGATGGATAGATTGTAAAATCGATTTCTTTCGATGTAGAATTCGTGAAGAAACAACGGGAAACTATCAAGACATTAGAGAAATGTAGCTTGTCGTTTGGAGCGTTTCGAGAACTTGAGAAATGAACGCGGGGAATGTGACGATGAGAGGCAGTATATAATATCTTGTACGCGTCTTCGTCAAAGGCATTCCGTTTAATGGATGACGATATCGGAATATACAAGTAATAGTTTCCGATTAAACGTGAGCCACGAAAAGACATAAATTAAACGTAATCAAGCAACGTGTCATTTATGAAAAATTACACGCCCGCAACGACGAATTATTGTCTTGCTTTTCGTGCGGTTACACATTGTTTCGCGAGTGTGTTCATCGCGTTTCGATAATTGTAAACGTGTATCGTGCTTCGAAATACAGACTTTGCTCTATTCCAGTGTTTATACTACCTTGCGGAAGAACATACTAGAAAAATCGGGGAATCGAGTGTTCCTACATTCGAATCATGAAACATTACGATCCACACAGTTCACTTTCAATAACATATATTCTCCGAATAATCTCAAAGATATCAGACTCGATATAAACAGGTATAGTTTGTTTGAAATCAATCGAACACTCGAAACCCATTAATGCTTTCCCTGATTATTTAATGTAAAAAGATCTTTAAAAGTGATCTTCGCTGTTATTAACGCGTACGACGTATCGATTCAATTATTTAACCCATAAAAACTAACATTATTTAAAATTAATATTAAATATTAATATTATAGTAAATATCATTAACTATTATTAACTATTAACTATAATACATATTTATCATGATTGTCAATTATGGTTATAAATCTGTAATTGAAGATTACCGAGACATTTGCATTACTATACTTTAGAATTGAATTTCGATAATTTAACAACATTTGAAATGCTCAACAACTCAACAACCAAAAAGTTAAATGACATATTGTCAATCGAATTCTCTTATCTAACCGTAAACACTTTTATTAACCGAACGAAAAAGAGTTGAAGACATTCTGTAGAATTAATAAAGTCCCATTATATAAACTTTTTATCTATATTGAGCCAGGTAAAATAACGTTACACGGGGAAGAGAATCATCGCAGCACCGTGAACCTTGGAAGATTAATCGATCTTGTATAAACAAAAAATAACTATCAAAGCAAGGAAAAGAAAAAAAGGAAAGGAAAAAAAAAAATGAAAAGAAAAAAAGGAGCAAAGGAGCGAGGTAAACTTGAAACGTATCTGGCGTGAAGGCTGCGGCGAGCCGCGCGTGCAGAGCCAAGCGGAGTAAACGGAAGTGCTATTGCCCGTTGGGGAGGAAGCGCCGATCGCTCGATCGAACGGTTCGAATCATAGAAAACGGTTAAAAACGCGCGCGCTACCGCCGCCCAAGTATCGGAGAATGCGTACGAGGTGGTACGGAAACCGACTATCACGGGTTTATACCGGATAAATCTTGTTTCTTCCCGAGTGTTCTCCATCGCTGTCCCTCGAACGTTTTCCTATCTTTCTCGGTAACTCTGACTGGCCGGTGTTGTCAGTCAGACCCGCTCGAAACACGAGTGTGTCCATAGGAGAACGTTAGTAGCAAGTCCGAGAGTTGTCATGTTGCCAATCTTACCAACAACCTATGGACCAACCAGCCAGCCAGCCAGCAAACCAACCGGTCAACCAGTCAGTCAGTCAGTCAGTCAGTCTGTAAGGGAAAGGACCGAATATTTGGCCCGACAAGTCTGACTAACGCACGCATTGTTACTGCTGTGCACACCATGTGCGTCATACCGTATCATACACTGTGTTCCAAGCGAAAAAACACACTTGGAAAAAAAAGTTCTAGCAGATCTGATATGAATACTCGTCTGAAAACTTAATAACTTTAATTGTGTGTATTACATAAGATATTTTAACATTGTAGTAATGTTAACCATAATGAAACACGCTTGCTGTAATTATAATACATAAGTCAAATTTTTGAAACTTTGTCAGGAGGAAATATTCCGTATAATTTAATATATATTTATGAACAGGAGTTTACGTCGAACGTACATCTCACGAATATTTCACAATTCGATCATCTATCTGGTCAGGTACAGTGGATGTTACCTAAACGTTGTTATTATGGTATGTAAATAATCTTACGGTGGGAGATATAAGAAGAGAAAATGAAAGACAGAGAAGAAATAGAAATTACAAAATTTGGTGACAGATGGAATGATATTGACACCGATTCCACATGACCTTGAGGATGGTCTCTAAGACTTGGCCATTCGATACATCAACGACCCGAGAATCCTTGAGTGAGAGGGGCTCCGGCAATTTGCATTTTAATTAATTCTTAGAAAGGGCACGTGTCCGAGATGATTAATTTGAACGAATAGAAATAGAATAGAGGAATCGGCGGTTAAATCTTCTTTTCTTTTTTTTTTTTTTTCCTCTCGGATAGGACATTCGATGACCAGAAGGAATTTTGAGTCGGATGAAGTTCGTGCATATTCGATGAGGAAGACACTGTTTAACCTAACGGTACGGTTAATTAGAGCCGATTTATAGTATTGGTGGGTAGCTCGTGGAATGTTTTCTGCTGGATTTCCTTTTGCTGCTGTCCTAGTGAATGTACGTGTTCTAACGCAACCTAACATTTGCCATCCTATATGAGTTTTACTATCGAACAATAACTTAAGTTTTAGAACATACGTTCAGTGTACAATTCCATTCTGTTGAATTCGTCGTTCCTATTACTTATCGTTCCCATTTCGAACAATTTCTTATCGCTGCAAGTGAACTCCAGGTACATGCTATTTACGTGCACGTGAATTTTATAGTAAATATAATTTCTATAAATTCCTTTGCGAAACATCTATATTACATCATTATATTATTAAAAAGTTGTATTAGTTAAAAAGATACGAATTTTTAAATTTCATGACTTTGCTTGAAACAAATGCTTCTAAAAAATTATTCTAATACTTAAATATTTAATATTTAATTCTTATTAATTAAAAAGATACGAATTTTTAAATTTCATGACTGCTTGAAACAAATGCTTCTAAAAAATTATTCTAATACTTAAATATTTAATTCTTCATTATAAGCGAATGATCCAATACTTTTGACGCTTAATGTTCATTTGATATATTATAGCGTTATTGTAATTGAGAATAATGGACTTGTAGCATTAATTTCTCATTATACAATAAGCATAATACATTCAATGCTAACCACATGAAAAAAATTGAAATCCTCAAAACATCTTTCCACAATTTTTTGCTTATACTTCCACGTGACGTAAGATAAATAAAAAAAATTTCTACACCTTCTTATATAAACTTAATACAATCCAAATAAAAAGAGATCCTACGCAAACTTCAACGTAAGTCAAATACTCGAAAATTCTTCTCCTTAGCATCTCTTTTAAATACAAGCAGAATAAAATATTTCCTGTATTCTAAAATTTATCGCCAGCCACGTTTTATTTAATTAAAAAGAAATATTTGAACTACATTTCGAGCAGAGAAAAAGAAGAAGAGAAAGGTCGGCTAGGCTTTGCAAATTTCAGAGCAAACAGCGCTCTATAGTACTATAGTATTTAGCCAAAGGGAAATGAGAAAAGAGGAAAAGTAAAAATAAATAAGGCCACAGCTTACCAAGCGACGAGATGAGGTTTCCCCAGAGTTCAGCAGTCTGCCAGGCAAGAAAAAAGAAGCCGAAGAACCTGACGACGATGGCGTCAACCGGCTGATCGGTGAGTTTCGCGTAGACGCCACCGACTTGCGTAAGGTAGGTGGCTTGGGCTGCCCACATGGGTGCGGCGCCCAGGCCAAGGAGCACGCCAGCCGGTACCAGTGTATAAAATTTCGGATAGAACTGGGAGCCGATGTACGGTGCGTAACACAGCATCGACAAACATAACGTCCATTTCACGGTGAGCCTTTTGATAAGGAAGGTCGGCACGAAGATGCACGACAGCACCGAAGCCGCGTAAATCGCTGACAGAGACACGGTGCCTAAACCGTCACTGGCATTGATAGACGACTGTAGATTCGCTGTGCCTTGAAACGCGGTGAACTGCACCATAAAAGCGACGGATACAATGCCAATGTTCTTTAAGATACGCCATTTCTCGCCGCGGGAGAGCTTGAACTTTCTGGATTGGGTGTCGTCGTCGGTGGACGATAATTGCGGTGGTTTCTGTGGCTCAGGAGGTATGCCATCGGTACCATCGTCCTTGTAACCCTCGTTCCTGTAACCGACACCACTCACGGTCACCGTGTACACGGTCTCATCGCCGCCGCCGCCGCCGCCGCCTCCACCGTCTCCGCCGCCACCGCCACCCACACTTCTGGTACCGTCGTGTTGTGAGATTACCATTCTACGTGTTTGCTACCTGCAACATCGTCAATTAATCGGTCATTAATATACCTTCATATACACATCAAATTTAATTTTATTATCATAAAATACACGTCAGAATCGTTTAGCATTATTTAAAACAACATCTTAATCGGTCAAAGTTTAACTTCACTAGGAAGAAGCTGTCCCTTTCGAAAAAATTCCTTTCCCTTTCGACGCGAACGTACGAACGCTCATTCAAGAACCCATTCAATGGTGAAACGCAGAATCGCAGGATTTATCGGGGGGGGGGGGGGGGGGAATATATCAAGCTGAGGAACGCGAGATATTTTCGTTCGGAGGTGAAGAAAGAACGGCTCGTATATTACGAGTTGATAGTTATGGACGGTGGCGCGCATGCAATGCGTACTTCTGTAAAAACGATTTATAACGGGCCATTCATTGGTATGAAGGGGCGTGCGAAGAACGAATCGTGCAATTTAAAGGAAATCCTTTCTTTTTCTCCTCCCCCCCCCCCCTTCCCCCTTGTCCTCGCCCCTTTCTTCTTCTTCTTCGTTTCTTTTTCCTTTTTCCCTCCGTTTTAAAAGGCTTTATTGAAGCTGTTCGCGAATCACGTTCCACTTGCGCTTGTAAATTCGTCTGTCGTCGATGTAATCGATGGGAATGCGTGACCGGCCGCACAATACTGTGACACGTGTCGTACGGCGTGCATCGCAATTAACTGGCGCTCGCAATACCTTCACCTCGTTCGCTAACTCTTTCTACGCCCTGTCTCCCCCGCCAGTATAAACGAATCTTCGTTTCATTCGCAGCGTTTCTCAAACGTGCTTGCTGGCACTTTCTTCCGCGCCAGAGAACCACCCAGTTTCACGAACGAGAAACACCGCGTGGAACACCTCTTGAAGCTAAAAGCTAATTTCACTCGCGGTCGCGGCGGTGTATTTGATAATCAAGCATAACTGTTATGAATGACGACAGACGATTTTGATGACATTCCGGCCACGATATCGTTGTGCACACGAGTACACGCTTTTAAACAGTTGACACGATGAATTTGAATTAGACGAAACGAAAATGCGATAGAGAGGATCGAAAGTGAAATTGAGCAAATCTGCTGGGTCTTTTTTGGATCGTTCTTGACATCGATCGTTGTTTCTTTTTTTTTTTTTTTAAAGGAACTTTGGTTCAATTTTATGCTAACTACAATCCAATGATGTAGACAATATTGATTATAAAATTATAGATCGGTAGTTTTAATACTGACAGAATTCTCTATTTTCACATCATATCGCGCTAAGTAATACCGTCGCGTAAATTATGATAGAAATGATTATGCAGATTTGTATTTGCATATCCATGTAACATACACTGCATGTACTTCTGTAGATATAGATTACCTGTAAATACGTAAGCAAGTTTTATAGGTGCAATTATAATATCAAATCGATAATAAAAAGTAAACGTTTATCAAAAAATTTCTTTCACAATCACTTTCTTAGACAAAGTGGTTTCAAAGTTTACCGTTTTCGATTAGCATTATCGTACACTGATGTATTTCATTTTAAACCACTTGAAGCGTAATTTCTATCTAAAAGTTTTGTAAAGGGAAAATATTTCAACAAGTATACGCAAAGTTTGCGATAAAAATGATGTAATAGCATGCAAACGCTGTGTTTTAAAGCAACGAAATCGCGATAATCCACGCACGGAAACATATAGAAGAATAAATAAACCTTGGTTTCATTGTGTGATCGTTGATCAAGATCGGAGCAACGTTTGCAGAAGGCTATCATGCGCATTAATACATATACAACGAAAAACCTGTCAACTGTAGCAAAAACATTTCCCGCCATTTCGAAAGGTTGCATTTCCTCGTATTAAACGAGTAAAACGCGGATAAAACGCGAGGTTCACGTTCCTTTCTAACCAGAAACGTTCATTTCTTTTTCTTCCTTCTCTTCTTTTTTTCCTTCTTTTTTCTTCCTTTTTTTTTTTTTTTTTTTTT